>NW_007455272.1:0-363 GCF_000475195.1 Diaphorina citri | reverse complement strand
TAACGGGGCATGTGGCACGTGCGTTTGCTAGTAAACAAGGATTTCACTTTCTATATTGAAGAGAAGAAGAATTTATTTTGAAGGGAATTCGAAATGAGATAGGTAATACAACTCAGCAAACAATACTACAATACACAGAGTGTACTAAGAAGGACCCAAGAGACAGAGGGAAGGGGGAGAGAGGATAAGGGAAGGGAGAGAGGGAGTGAAATAACAGAGAGGATAAGGGAAGGGAGGGAGAGAGAGGGATGACTGGATAATTAAAAAGAGAGAGAAGAGTGAGGGAAGGGAAGGAGAGAAAGGGAAAAAAGGAGATAGAGGAAGAAAGGGACAGAGAGAGAGAGAGAGAGAGAGAGAGAGAGG
>NW_007455271.1:0-363 GCF_000475195.1 Diaphorina citri | reverse complement strand
ATAGGCTACATTTAGATGGATATATGTATCTAGACATTTACTTTAGAATTTAAAGTTTCGATGGATATTTTGCTTTAGAATGAAAACTACGAAGAAAGAAGGATTAGATGCTTTTGAAGTCCGGTAAATTACAGAGGAGAGCTGTTAAGTAAAATCCTTTAGCAGAGTAATCAAATCACCATATCCCTATGTACTATGTATCTACCTACTGCTTCGAGTATACTGCTAGGGATTAAGTTAGTATATTTTACAGGATTGGTTCCGGTTTGATAAACAGCCGTGCTCCTTTTTCCTTTCCACATTTTTTTACCGCCTCATTCCGGTGTCATTTTTTGTCCAATTTTTGGGGATGAGGATCATTGG
>NW_007455270.1:0-363 GCF_000475195.1 Diaphorina citri | reverse complement strand
CTGAACCCGCGACCTTCACAGTACAAATCGAGTGTGAGTGATATGAAACATAATATTACTTTTGAAGTCTTGAGAGGAAGAGTGTAAAGGTGTGTCCACTGTCCACTCATAGTCGAAGAATATGTTTAGACACACCTGAGGAGAGAGAGAGAGAGATGAGAGTAGGTACCTACATTATTACTGCTGTTTTCATTGATATATCCCTGATACCGTCGCAAATTATAACGGAAATATTCATTGCAAGTAAAACTAGATTTGATGGTTTTACATTTTTATTTATTATGCATAATTTAAAATCCTTTTGTCACAAGTTTGATACAAGTTTAAAACACGAAGACTGCATGAAATTAGTGGGAAAAATCA
>NW_007455269.1:0-363 GCF_000475195.1 Diaphorina citri | reverse complement strand
CGTAAAACTGGATGTTACAATGTTACATCACTGACTCTGGGAGTTGAATTCCCTCTGGTTTGAGCTCTGTGGGTAGTAAGAGGGTAGGTATTAGCTGGAAAGTGTAGAACAGTAGAGTTATGAAGTAATAGGGAGGGAGGGGGAGAGAGGGAGAGAGAGAGAGAGGGAGGGAGAGAGGGAAAGAGAGAGAGAGCTACAGGACGAGTTTTCATTTCTCTATTTTTCCAAAGGGGATTTTTTTTACACCTGCAGTATTTTTCCAAAGAGTTGTTGTTTGTGTTTTTATTTTTATAAATGCAATTTACTTTTTTTCCCTCTCAAACGGATGATGTCTGTGCCTCCCTTAGGTTCTGGTTAGTTGAT
>NW_007455268.1:0-363 GCF_000475195.1 Diaphorina citri | reverse complement strand
GGGCTTAATTTTTTTTTTTTTTTTCAAAAAGTTCAATTTTTGAACATTTTAAACGATCCCTTATTACATGGGGAGTATTTTGAGATAGAAAATTTTCGACCACAAATCGGCCGCCATATAGGCGGCTGAGGCTCGGGACGTCCGATTTTTGATGGAAAATTTTCTATCTTAAAATACTTCCCGTGTAATAAGGAATCATAGGTATAAAGTATCAAAAAAATTGGATTTTTTTTTTTATTTTTTTTATTTTTTCCAAGTCCGAAACAACATTGACTTTGGTTGATATCTGGATGAGTGATAGAATAGAAAGTAAATGAAAAAGTCCCAAAATGAAGAAAGAAAAAGAAAAAAAAAAAAAAAACA
>NW_007455267.1:0-363 GCF_000475195.1 Diaphorina citri | reverse complement strand
TCCGAGAACGAACATTATACCATCAGGATAAAATCCGCCCCGGGCGGGAATTGAACCCGCGGCCTAGCGCTTACAAGGTAGGCGCGTTACCCTCCAAGCTAACTAGGCTCGGACCTTTTTTTTTCTTTTTCTTTTCTCTTTGAAGGGTTTTGATAGGAACTGTAACCGCTTTGGGTTTTATCGTCCCGAAAGCGAAGAAAGAATAGGACAGGATCAAAGAAAGGCCAACCGTTCCGAGAACGAACCTTACCGGTTGAAGATAAAGTTCGACCTAGCTCGTACAAGGTAGACGTGCTATACTAAAAAGGGTGGCTAAAAGGTGTTTGAAATGACCTATTAAAGAAGAAGAAGAAGAAGAAGAAG
>NW_007455266.1:0-363 GCF_000475195.1 Diaphorina citri | reverse complement strand
TATTTATTATTTTTGACGATCTTTACGAAAAAAATACATTTGGACAGTTATATTTTTCATGAGAATCATCAATTCTTTAGCCACACACAGGTCGCTCAAATTTTGCAGACAAACTAGCGCTTCTCAAGACTTTACCTTTTAGGTATTAGGTATTAGAAAATTTCTTTTCCTTAGCTTTTCATTTGAGCTATTTATACAGCTCCTACAAACGTATAATCAATCAGAGAAGATAAAACTTATCTCTCCTGAAACTGAACCTAGAGCAAACTAACTATAAACCACCCCATTTCTCAGTATAATGGATAAGTCAAAAGTTCTCATTTGTCAGCCCCATTCTACACCAGGGGTCTACTCTCTACAACT
>NW_007455265.1:0-363 GCF_000475195.1 Diaphorina citri | reverse complement strand
CCCATTTCTATTGTTATTCTTCTTTAAGCTTTTTTTTTTTTAGGTGTGTATAGAATTTTTATAAAATACAAGAATACCTACCCGGAACTGAAAATTGAGATCATGAAAAAAAGAGAAAAAATGGTAAGTTGTGACGTCATACGACGAAATTTTCTTGAAATCAAATCGATTTATCTCGAGATCTAGAGGTCGTAGAAGAAAAAAAAAAATCGTACCGAAATAAAAGGACAGGACGATATAAGACCTTTGGCGAAAGAAAGAACAAAGACATAGAAGACTATTTATGAAGAAAGATATAAAAGAATTGAGAATAAAGTACAGAAGAATCAAGAAGAAAGGTATAGAAGAATAAAGACGGATGTA
>NW_007455264.1:0-363 GCF_000475195.1 Diaphorina citri | reverse complement strand
CTCGATAACATAGATTCAATGCGTCGATCGGCTATGTTTGGACACACCTTTAGAGTTGAGATTTCCTATCTGTCTCTTTGGGTCGAATAAATAGCCACAACCAGTCCTTATTAGTTAGATATATTATCTACACTTTTTAAATTTTAGGCTACCGTACTATACAGGGTGTCTCAAAAATAAACGAGACATTCAAATATCTTGAAAACCAATGAAGATAGAAAATTCGTGTTTTTGCTAATTGTCCTAACTTTTTGGAAGACATTTAATGGTGACCTCCGGAATTTTACCAGGTGTCCCCTTCAAGGTCATTTTAAGGTCAACTTTTATTTTTAAATAAAACCCTGTATTTTTGAGGTCAGAAAT
>NW_007455263.1:0-363 GCF_000475195.1 Diaphorina citri | reverse complement strand
AGTTAGGAGTTAGCATAATATGATGTGATCACTGTCATATCAGTCATGCGCATGCGGGGTTTCTAGATCAATAGCAAGGCTGCTCAAGGCGATGGGCAAGGAGCATTGAACTGGTTTCATTTTCTCATTCTGATCATGCTGTAACTAGTTGTGGTTCAGTTGCGTCTGGTTGTTTCTTGTCGATAATGACAAGATCAACATCCGAATTACTTTGGTTTTTAATTCTGTTGATATGCTAGTAGCTAGTTCAAGCTTAGTATGGAATTGGGTCTTGATATCTTTTCGTTCACCAATTCAGATACAACTAGCTTTCAGACCACACTCGGCTTTGATAGCTTTGGCTTAGTAGAGCTACATTTCTTA
>NW_007455262.1:0-363 GCF_000475195.1 Diaphorina citri | reverse complement strand
TCGGCAAAACAGTTGCTCGAAAAAAAAGTGGAAAATAACAGCCTCTTTTTAATAAAGCAAAAATTTTCATTTACAATTTAGCGACTGACAAATAAATACAACACTTACAATATCTACCTACATACATTCCGTGTCCATTAAAGTAGGAAAATAAAACTAATAAATTATTAAAAAAATCAATTCAATAGGAAAACCAGGACTTAAATGCAAATTACTTAAACTAAAAAAGAGACATTGCCGTTCTACTCGAGCTGATAAACAAGACCTGACCGCAATAGCACTTCGATTAGATAAAGTATAAAATCTTCAGTTCAATGCAATAAGCTACAAGGCATCACGTAATTCAAAATAAATAAACTTTAA
>NW_007455261.1:0-363 GCF_000475195.1 Diaphorina citri | reverse complement strand
CCAAAAAAAAAAAAAAAAAAAAAAAAAGAGGGGGGAGGAGGGGAATAAAATAGTGTCTATTATATCTGAGTACATGGCAGTGTGCCAGGCCAAATTCAGCACGCCTGTATCTTTACACAAACCGATTTGGTAGGTTTTTCCCACCTTCATACTATTACTTCAGTTAGTATAATTAGCTTGGAAGGTGGACTAATCAAAAGCGACAGGTGGTGGGTTCGATTCTCGCCGGCGCGAACTTTATTCTGATAAGGTTTGTTCTTGTATTACATTATTTACATTACATTAAAATGGGTATCTTTTCTGAAGAAATTCCTGTGTGTAGAGTAAAGTATGTCGGACTATTGGACTTTAGGTTTATTCTTG
>NW_007455260.1:0-363 GCF_000475195.1 Diaphorina citri | reverse complement strand
ATGAGCAGAAATTCACAAATAGTATAAGTACCTATAGCCAGGTCTACAATCTCACTTCAAAGTGTTTGTGAGAATATTGGAAGACTGCTCCGGCATACTTAGTATCAGATCATTCTCCGAGGTTAACAATTTAACAAACACTAAGATTGTATACCCGGTATGAGTTCTTAAAACTGTTTATCATAAATGGTTCAGTAAATCGGAGTCATAATACTGGTTGAAGGTTGAAATTCTTGACAGGTCTTCTGGAGTCTATGCGGTTCAGTTCCCTCATTTATTTAGGTATTTTACTTTTATTATTATTTTTTCCCCTCTAATGGCTTTCTATGGGCATAGAGCTTGGATGACCGCTGACTAAATTCT
>NW_007455259.1:0-363 GCF_000475195.1 Diaphorina citri | reverse complement strand
TGAAGGGATAAGGTTCGTTCTCGGAACGGCTGGCTTTCTCCTATCCTGCCTTTATTCTCTCTTCGATTTCGGTACTCTAGGTACGATTTTTACTTGTACGGCGTGATGCAACGTCACACATTTTTGTTTTATATGGGTCTAAAGTCACTATAGTCTAAAGCTCACGGTTTTTACTGACGAGGGTTTCACCCTCCATTCGGGAGAAAAGCAGCGCGATTGATCACACATCCGGATACCAAACACGCGCAGCGTAGCGGCGATCAAGGATACTCCAGAGGTAGGAGGACTTTATTGTTGAAATTCCTTCGATTGAATAAGTTTAGTGTAAAAAAAAAAATAAAAAATAAAATACTCCCATGGGAA
>NW_007455258.1:0-363 GCF_000475195.1 Diaphorina citri | reverse complement strand
TCTTATGTACTTCTTACATCAAAGCGTGGAGTTTATATCCATCAGGCCCTTCACCAAAGAAGTATCATCTTGGACCTGTTATGGATATGGTCCTAGTTTGTCTTATTGTAAATTTGTTGGTCGAAAAAATGGGAATATGCCTAATACCTACCAAAGTGTTTACAAGATTTAACTCTTGGAAGGTTGGGTCTAATTTTGATGAAATTTGGCAGATATTTTGATTTTTGGCACACAATCATTTTGATTGCGGGATTAGTGTTAGACGGGGGTCGAGATTTTTACGATTGTACGAGTGGCAAAGACAATGAAAAGTATAAATTAGCTACTAGCAAGCTTTGTACCTAACTCTTGTGGCATACCGTG
>NW_007455257.1:0-363 GCF_000475195.1 Diaphorina citri | reverse complement strand
CAAACAATAACCACACCCTTGTGGCTTAACTTAACATTCACTCAAATAGTATGTATAGTCACGCCTCTGAATTCCAAGGGTAGCTGAAATTTAATCGCAGCCGTTTCATAACAAAGTCAAGGTCTTGGGAAACTTCCCTCTCCAACTTAATAACAAAATAGCCCTATAATAAGAGTCTACAAAAGGAATAATATCAAAATAACCCTAATTTAATCTGCAAAAGCCAGGAAATCCCAGTTTCTCATCTTTTTGAAGAAAAAACCTGAAATTTTCCGATGAGTCATTTTCCCAGCACATTACAACATGAGGTTTCTCTGTGTGGAAATAAGAGCGAACTTTCTCATTTTTATTTGCAGTTCACGT
>NW_007455256.1:0-363 GCF_000475195.1 Diaphorina citri | reverse complement strand
AGTTGGACCAACTAGGCTGGCACAGAAGGGCACTAAATAGTTATTTGAGCCTTTTCATTACTTCTCGTTACAGTCATTGTCTCATTACTCATGTGCCACACTGTAAGTACCTCGTACAATCGAACATACATAGTTACATACTTAAGCATTCGCTCTGAGCAGCTGAGACCTGCACATTAAATTTCTGTACGTTAAGGCAGGTCATTATCAAGATTGATATTGTGTTAGGCTATTTTTGTACAATTATTCCATTTTTTATATCTAAAATTCCAGTTTTTTTTAACAATTATTCCAGTTTTTTTCCCCTCTATTTACCTATACAATTCCATTATCATTTACAAATGACATGTATGACAGTATGCA
>NW_007455255.1:0-363 GCF_000475195.1 Diaphorina citri | reverse complement strand
AATCGCCAAATCCGCGACCATAATCGCCAAATCCGCAAACAAAATCGCCAAATCCGCGAACATAATCGCAAAATCCGCGAACAAAATCGCCAAATCCGCGACCATAAGCGCCAAATCCCGAACTTAATCGCGAAATCCGCGAACATAATCGCGAAATCCGCGAACATAATCGCGAAATCCGCGAACATAATCGCGAAATCCGTTCGCGAAATCCGCGAACATAATCGCGAAATCCGCGAACATAATCGCGAAATCCGCGAACATAATCGGCAAATCCGCGAACATAATCGCCAAATCCGCGACCATAATCGCCAAATCCGCAAACAAAATCGCCAAATCCGCGAACATAATCGCAAAATCCGC
>NW_007455254.1:0-363 GCF_000475195.1 Diaphorina citri | reverse complement strand
AGGAGATAAGTAAAACGTTGCCACAACGTTGTAATGAGGAAAGTTGTGATAAACGATTTATTTCTAAAACGTTGCTGCAACGTTGTAATGAAGAACGACAAATGTTGCTAGAAAGTTGAGATTTATGATTAAATGTATTCTTTGTAAAACTAAAGCGTTGCTGCAACGTTATGAAAAACGACGAGGAGAAAAGATTTACGAGATAGGTGAAAAGTTTTGACAAAACATTGACATAACATGTTCAACTTTTTCGTCTTTCCGCATTTGACTGTAATGCCGGAAACTTTAGACGTATTTTATTATTGTTCCGAGTTTTCTTCCACCTAGCCTTTTCCTATTTACTCGTAAACAGGGTCGGCACTT
>NW_007455253.1:0-363 GCF_000475195.1 Diaphorina citri | reverse complement strand
TCTCTCTCTCTCTCTCTCTCTCTCTCTCTCTCTCTCTCTCTCCCTCATCTTCATATTCTAGTGACATATATTTTAGTATTCGACATTCGAGTTTGAAACGGATAGCAAAAGTTTATTATTCTTTGTTATACTTTTCTTGTTATTCTTTTTATATTCGGAACACAAAAGTTTCCTTCTTCTTCTTTTCTTCTTCTTCCTCTTCTTGTTATTCTTCTCCTCCTCCTTTTCCTTCTTCTTATTATTATTCTTCTTCATCTTCTTTTGTCTTCGTCTTTACTTGGAAAGAAACAGCATCTAATTATAGGGGATCTGGGTGTCAAACAATGTAACGAGTCAGGTAGCGTGCGAAAAATATTGGGACGG
>NW_007455252.1:0-363 GCF_000475195.1 Diaphorina citri | reverse complement strand
TTTTTTTTTTTTTTTTTTTTTTTTTTTTTTTTTTTTTTTTTTTGTCTGTCAATGCCGTCACGACGAATCAGTTCAAGAACCTGCTTGACCATCATAGACAACACTGTAAACTATCAATAAATTGTTGAAACATGAGATGGAGCCTCATTAGACTTGTCCAGATGCTCTGGAAACCTCTAAGTAAGTAAGAACTAACAACAGACTGACAAGGACTAATAAGGAAGAGACTGACAAGAAACGCCGCACCCATTAAAATGGGAAAAGGGTAGGAAGAACAACAACAACGACTGTAGTCTTATCGTCCCAAAATCGAAGAGAGAAGAAAGACAGGATAGAAGGTTTAACCAGACGATTCGAGAACGA
>NW_007455251.1:0-363 GCF_000475195.1 Diaphorina citri | reverse complement strand
AATCTCAAAGATAGAACAGGTTTTGGCATAAGAAATGGATAAGGAAAAACGTCATACAGTCCTCACTCCTCAAGTATGTAATTTTATTATTAATGGTCTAAGGACTCCAAGGTACCTATCCCATGGAGCTAACTAGAACCAAAGTTACAGAACTTGTGTAGAGAAAGGACTCAAATCGCATTAATTGATCCTTGGTCTGATCATTGTCTATTAGGTAGTTGTTTAACTAAGAATTTATTACCATTTTACTATCCATTGAAAATTGCAAATTAATTTAAACTTATGTTTACTCTTCTTTTTCTTTCTTCTTCTTCTTCTTCATATTCATCTCCTCCTCCTCCTCCTCCTCCTCCTCCTCCTCCT
>NW_007455250.1:0-363 GCF_000475195.1 Diaphorina citri | reverse complement strand
CTGATCTTACGGGGTTTTTCTCTTGCGAGAGCTGGAAAAAATGGAAACTTTTATTATTATCACTTTGGAAATTATTTCTCAACGGGGACTGTTCGGTGTTGGGGGATCCCCGGGGATCATGGGCGCCCCGCGGGGACGAGGTATGG
Source organism: Diaphorina citri (assembly GCF_000475195.1). Taxonomy (NCBI): domain Eukaryota; kingdom Metazoa; phylum Arthropoda; class Insecta; order Hemiptera; family Psyllidae; genus Diaphorina; species Diaphorina citri. Next base: position 217 of record NW_007455250.1, on the reverse strand, counting down.
CCGAGGTAACCCAGAAGTTATGAGAAAAAGGGCTGATAGAAACGAAGTATGCCGGGATGCAGGAAAAAGTTTTCATGAGTGTTTCACCGCCGCGCCGTTTTATTTCGTTGTAATGAAACAACTGCTACATTAGACGCATGTGGTTTGTGTCGTAGCATGCCCATCCCGTAGTATGCCTCTCATCAGATGGGCGAGAAGAGACACAATACTTCCCATT
>NW_007455249.1:0-363 GCF_000475195.1 Diaphorina citri | reverse complement strand
CTCCGGTTCCACAGTTGACTTGGACTTCGCTGGGTCACGGGCACACTCGATGAATTCCGATGGAGGGGGAAGGGTCTCTTTGACCGCAGTTCTCAGTGCATTGCACGACTCGATGCTTCCCACAGTCATTGGAATTACCGCATTACCGATGATCATCGTCGAGTCACCGAAGTCCATGGACACACCATGATCCATCATGAAGTCGAATCCAAGGATACAGTCGTCTATAATGTCAGCAACAACGAAGGTATGGCGCATTTCCACATTGCAAAGTTGCATCGTCATCTCGATCTCGCCATACACACGTGATTGTTCACCGGTTGCTGTCTTCAGGGTGTACTTGTCGGGATTCTTCAGGTTTGT
>NW_007455248.1:0-363 GCF_000475195.1 Diaphorina citri | reverse complement strand
CATGACAAGTTCGGGCCTGAGGGGTGACGTCATCAAGCAGTTCAATCGCTTGAAACCAGTGTTTCCTTTTCAATCAAGTTCGTCCGTAAACCATAGATTGTTAAAAGCATTCCGGGTTTGTGTGAGTAAAGGAATTGGAAACTCGACTCGCATGGAATTGATTCGTTAGCTGTACAGTTGTATTTTTTTGCAGCTTAAACCTGAATGTATTTATTTTTACGAAGTACCTTTGTTTCTTGTGCACCGAAAAACATGGTGAATATGAATACTCCCATTTAATCACCAGGAATATTTTGTCTATTACTCGGATAGTACCTACTGTGACTGGAGCATATGTTGTACATTCCGTCCGTCCGTCCGTCC
>NW_007455247.1:0-363 GCF_000475195.1 Diaphorina citri | reverse complement strand
AAAAATTGCAATGAAAGAAAAATATAAACAAAGTGATATAACACATGACATTACATACCTCATATGATTAGGGTGGGTACATACGGTTGAAGAGAAAAGGGGGGTACATACTAGCAAATATAAGTACCAAAATTTTTTCCTACTTATGGATAAATGATAACATGTTGCTCATTTTGTTCTAATTGATTATTAAAAAGGTTCTTATTTTCTTTTACAGCTTTTCTAATATAAAATGTTTCTAGTAGGCCTAATTTTTTGTGGTTATTGGGGACATTAGAATTAAGGACTTTTACATTACAAGAGGTGGTAGGTAAGTTGTGCTCAATCATATAGGATGCAAACCCACTTTTTTCTGGGTGGTTA
>NW_007455246.1:0-363 GCF_000475195.1 Diaphorina citri | reverse complement strand
TAACTACCATGTATTAGAAAATAGGATGGAGTTTTACTTACATGTATTTAAATATTGTACCTATACGTAATTGGTGTTTTTACTATAGGAAGAATACTAGTAGGTACAAGTACATTGAATGACTTTCATTTTGCTTGAAATTCTTGAAAAGGTACTACATATAGTGCCTATACGAGCATGCATTTCTCGTTTACCTATGTACACTTTGGTTTGTAAACCTTTTGGTTTAACCTTCCCTGAATCAGAGGGCCATGTCTCCATCGGACTGAAAGGCACTCAAAGCGTACCCTCCACTTTGGGAAGCACTGAAATTCTTGCGCTCAGCACGGACCAATAGCGAGCGCTTCGGACTGCTCATGTCGA
>NW_007455245.1:0-363 GCF_000475195.1 Diaphorina citri | reverse complement strand
ATCCGCCTTGGGCGGAAATCGAACTCGTGACCTAGCGCTGACAAGGCAGACGCACTACCAACCAAGCTAACTAGGCTGTAGTAGTAGCATGGTTGTCGTTTTTACTTCGTAGCAATGAAACACTGGACCAATTGGGCTCAAATTTCTTGATAACCATTATGAGATGTGTAGGAATCATTACCCTCCACTCCAACTACCTCCATCCTAACTACCTCCCTAACAGCCTCCATCCTAACTACCTCCCTCCATACCTAACAACCTACTGCTAAGAAAATCATGTTAGTCTCGGAAACCAACCAAGTGGAAAATTGTGCCGAAACTCCATTAAAAAAAGGAAAAAATCCCCGAAAGTTCAAAGTTGAA
>NW_007455244.1:0-363 GCF_000475195.1 Diaphorina citri | reverse complement strand
TTCTCTAGATATTCCACAAAGAACACAGCGTTGTCATTCATTTTATTAACAAGACTACAAAGGATCATGAAAAAAAAAATTGGATTAAAAGAGCCATGCTACTAAGTTTTACGTGGGTCGATCGGAGAGGTTTCTTTTGAGAGCATTTTGGGTTTCTTTGGAGTTGATGCTGGAAAATGTGGTGGTAAATTTTCATTAGCAAACTTTCCGGTTGTATTCCATTTGAAATGTTGGTGAGACTTGGAATATCAGTAGGTAGGTACAACAAGAAGTTACGACTTGGTAAAAAAAAAGCCGTGGTTATGAACAGGGCTGAGATAGGCCATTCTGAGATGTTCTTGGCAAGTGGAAAATGATGTGGTA
>NW_007455243.1:0-363 GCF_000475195.1 Diaphorina citri | reverse complement strand
CGGTTTTGGATTTTTCCTAACTTTTTACATAGGAATCTACCATTTATTTATAATTTTTACCCATTTGCAACTGCTCCATTGTTCCGAAAATCAAATAGAATCGCGAATTGAACCCCCGACCTAGCGTTTCCACGTCACGTGACGTGATAGTAGAGTGGCTGTCCTGAAGGAGATTACCTACAATATTATGGGAAAACTTTGAACTACATCTTTCTGACTCCTCATGACTTCACGTGACGTGATGTGATCTACCTTATGGTCCACCAGATGAGGGACATACTACTACACAGACTACACGAGTCTAATGTAAATTGCCCTCTGGTAAATTCTTACCTTAGCCACGAGGGCGGTAGAGGCGCCCAA
>NW_007455242.1:0-363 GCF_000475195.1 Diaphorina citri | reverse complement strand
GTGTGTGATGGCGGCGCATGCGCAGGAGAACTTCGTGGCTCACGTAGTAAATATTTCTCGTCTCCTGTCCAGACTGGATTTCCTGAGTTGTTTGCGGCTGTGGGGGTCTCTTTACGAAGATTTCCGTTAGAAAAACGAGAGCTGAAAATGGCCAAACGTTCGAAAAATTACGCAAAATAAATCAGAATATTTATGTGTCTAACTTAGATACAATATTAAAGATATTCGCGTCTACCTTGTAAGCGCTAGGTTCGATTCCCGCCCAGGGAGAACTTTATCCTGAACAGATTCGTTCTCGGAACGGCTGGCTTTCTCCTATCCTGTTCCCGTTCTCTCTTCGATTTCGGGACCATAAGACCTTCG
>NW_007455241.1:0-363 GCF_000475195.1 Diaphorina citri | reverse complement strand
TCCATTCACCTGATACCTACCTGATTGCCTCAAGTTACAGTCATGACTAGTCTTCATTCGGGCTTCTTCTTCTTCTTCCTCGTCTTCATTCAATCTTCATGAATTGTTGGTTTACGATCTCAGTAAGGATCTCCTAGAGTTTCAACACGGGTAAGATCTGCCTAATGTTCCATACTGTAGGTTACTTCATGTTTGTTGTACTAGTAGTAACTTTTGTAAGATCAGTAGGTCTACCTCGTAGCTCACAGAAGTTATAGGTACAGTGGAACCTCGATATAACGAACCTCAATATAGCGAAATCCTCGATATAACGAAGAAAAGTCGATTTCCCTTCCTTTCAGAGGCAAAAACCTCAGTATAGCG
>NW_007455240.1:0-363 GCF_000475195.1 Diaphorina citri | reverse complement strand
CCTGTCTCCCTTCTCTCTTCTATTTCGGGACGATAAGATCTTAGCAGTTACAGTTCCCTCTGTCAAACCTAATTAAGAACATACATAAAAGGAACAATACTTTACACACTATACCTTATCGAAGGAGGAACTGGAACCCGGTTTCTTCTTCTTCTTCTTCTTCTTCTTCTTCTTCTTCTTCTTCTTCTTCTTCTTCTTCCTCCTTCTTCTTCTTCCTCTTTCTTCTTCTTCTTCTTCTTCTTCCTCCTTCTTCTTCTTCTTCCTCTTTCTTCTTCTTCTTCTTCCTCCTCCTTCTTCTTCTTCTTCCTCCTTCTTCTTCTTCTTTTTCCTCCTTCTTCTTCTTCCTCCTTCTTCTTCTTCTTC
>NW_007455239.1:7234-10262 GCF_000475195.1 Diaphorina citri | reverse complement strand
GAAGCGATTTTGGTGAACTGCTCTGCTTCTGTTTGGCTATCTGTGCTAACCAAACAGTTGTCAACATAAAAACTACAGAGTTCTACAAGGTTAATCGGCCAAGATAATTTTCCTTCTCTACAATCAGTGAGTGTTGACTCCAAATGGAGTTTCAGGACCGCTTCTAGTAAGAATGGACTGGATGAGACTCCAAATACAACTCGGCAGTGCCGATAAATCTTTACTATACCATCTTCATCCTCCCATAAGAAACGTAGAAAATCTCTATCACTAGGGCACACACTGATTTGAAGAAACGCTTTTTCAATGTCGCCTGATATCCCAATTCTTCCCTTTCTGAATTTAGCAAGAGATGCAGGGATCTTTTCAATTAGGTTAGGTCCCTTTGACAAGCAATCATTAAGACTGAATTTTCCTGGTTCCCTAGCGGAGGCGTCGAAAACGGGACGGACAGGTGTTGTAGAATGGGGTTTTATTATTGCATGGTGAGGTAAGTAGTGTTTTCCCTTTGTACTGTGGTAATCTACCTCTGGTACTTCCTCAATCACTCCAGCTTTAGTCCAATTGTCCAATACCTTCTTATAATCATTATAATAATTATCTTTCTTCAACTTCTTTACAGTGGACTGGAGTCGTTTGAGTGCCAACAAGTAATTCTCACCAAGAGGTGGATGATTCTCTAGCCAAGGTAGATGGATTTCAAAACGGTTGTCTTCATTGACTCTCACTGTGGATAGAAAATGTTCTTGTGTAATCCTTTCAATGTCAAGCTTTGACGCATTTTCCGTAGGGTCCTTTATTCCAAGAACATCTAATGTCCATAGATCTGTTATGTTAGCATGTGTTCACATACAAATTGGTCACTACAGTTGCAATGTTGTCAGATAACATTGTTGTACTAATTGGAAGTTTGCCCGATAGGGTCCATCCAGATGTGTTCCATGGCAACTAATCCTGATTTTAATTGAACACATTTACCAGACCAAAGCTTACCAGCAATATCAGATCCCAGCAATATGTCTATGTCAGTACTTGAGCCAACATCACTGATCTCAATACCCTCTGCCTTTAGTTCCTCGAGCCAAGAACCTTCTGGGACGGTGGATACATTTCCACAGATTTTTGTCTGGTCCAGTGCCTCAATCCTGCAGGTAAATGATAGATCTAGATTAGAGACTTCAAGCAAGTATACATCATGATGGTTGGACTGGTACAAGGCCACCAAAAAAGTGCATGTTGAACCTTTTCTTTCTTTACAGGTTCATACCCAGTTCCCTTTGCAGTTTTAGTCAAAACATATGACTTCTGAGACCCGGTGTCAATCAGCACACGGACTTTCTTTAGTTGTTCTTGATTGCCCTTCATGTACACTGAGAGTGTTTGCATCAAAACAGGACACTGTACTGTATTAGTACTCAATATCTGATCACAACTAGCTGTATTTATCAATACTTTATTACCTTTGTCTGATTGCTTACCGTTCTCTTCGGCCTTGGCCTTCTCTTTGTACTTTGATCACACATTATAGCAAAGTGATTTCTTCCACAAATCCTACACTTTGGTCGATTTCTGCAGTTGAAGGCACGGTGTCCGGGTCTGAGGCAACAATAACATACATGGGTTTCATTAACAAGCCTCCGTTTCTCTTCCAATGATTTTTCCTCTCTGCACCTCTTGAGTCTTGTGGTTACCTTTGCAAAAGATACAAATAACACTTGTTAGACTAGCTGTATTAATGAAACCAGTAGCAGTGGGTATGATATCATTATTGATAGGGACTTCTTAGGTTCTCTCCTAACATTAGAACTTGATTGTGTAGACATACCAAACCTTTCTTTGCTAGTTCCACCTTTTGGTGAACTTTCAACCTCAATTTTGAGAAATAGTAGCAAATTATCCAGGGTATCAACAGAGGAACTGTTTATCTAGCAGTTCTTTCCCACACCCGTAACATATGCTCTGGAACACATGATGAAACTAATGGTAACAAAATTAGGTGCATAGTCTGTGAAGTCACACCTAAAGATTCTAAATTTCTTAGGTGACTCTGCAATTTGTCATACAAAGATACAATGACAGCTTATCTTTGTGTGCACTACTATCAATAATCAATTTGAGCATTTTCACGGATAATAATATCCGTAAGGAGATCAGTTCTACCAAATCTTGCCCGGAGTGCTGATATTACCTGTGGGTATAATTCTCTTTGTGGCTGGGTAACTCTCAACCAACTTATGACAGCTGTTCAGGTACCATACTCATGGTCCAAATAACCAAACTTGTCTATCTCATCTAAATTTGGATCAGAATGAATTTTGTCAAATTGGACAAAATGGTAGCCAATCTTGCAACTCCATTAAATTGCTTCAATTTGAGTGTAGGTAGTTTGTACTTACGATTACCACTCTTGACTTACTGCTTCACTATGAGGGGACTAGCAGCTTCACAACATTGATTTCACTCTGAGTGCCTTCAAAAGTCTGGCTGTTTCATATAGAAGACAATAATGGTCAACTTTGTCTTGTTTCTTCAAGGGTGCCCTCACAGCATCTTCTTTGGATAAATTTCCAAAATTACTTTTATCTTGTCTTCTAACTTCTATAAACCTTTGGGACATAACTGAGAGAATACTTTCCAAATCACTTCCATTCCTCAGATAAGCAATCCTTCTGTAAGATAGCTTTGATATTTTTGCTAGCCTTTGTGAGAGAGGTCCTGGAGCATGGATCTCTCTTTCTTCCAGCTGCCTGTGCCATCATTCAGGCAAAATCTTCTTACATTGTATCAATTGGTGGTCCAAGTAAAAACAAATACTCAGCAACACGGTTCCAACTGACCAAAACAAAGTATAGCTCAGCGAAGCACTTTGCAAGTAGGGGGTACTTACCAGAATCTTCCAAGCGTGCCTGTCACGGTCGCTTTTATGTCATTTTACAAACCAGAAGACTTATGGAACGGGGCCTTTATGCTTCACAAGTGAGTACTGAACTAGGCTCTTTTCCCATGGAGGATCTTCAGAACAGAGAAC
>NW_007455239.1:0-6411 GCF_000475195.1 Diaphorina citri | reverse complement strand
CGTTTGTGGCCCATGTTTCAGTGTGTTTTATTTCCTTTCATGACCAATCAGGGCCGTCTCCTGACTCTAATCTTGCGAGTAGCGTGTATTAAGTTTTTTCTTACGGGCTTCCACGGTGACGGGATGTCTGCAGGGTTCATTAATCCAGGGGACGTGAGCGCAGTTCACAGTTTATTGTTAGTCACGGATTTCCTGACACGGTTCATAACATAGATTCCCACGGCTCATGTCTTTGGAGCCAAGCCAATCACCCTCGAGGCATCCTGTCCCAAACAGATCGTCTTCTTACATTAATGCAATTATAATCATTAATTACATTTGATATAATCGGCTGCGATACAAAGCCGCTAAAAGGCTCTAGTCTTGGTATGCTCATTCTTTACTTGTCTTGTTGCAGGAGCTACTCTGGCTTTAGAGCCAAGAGCCTAAGTATCACCACCTTGATGTGTTCAATGCGCAAAATATGGCGGTGGCATATGCATCTTTGCTGGCCATCAGCAAATACATGAATCTGATACTCTTTCCCCAGCAAGATCTGGTTCCACTAATCCATCTAGGGATACATACCTCAGTTAGAAGAGGGACCTCCTTTAGCCATTGGAGAAACTTAGCTTTAGGTTTCTTCATCAACCTCCTCTGTCCAAGATAGGTTTGTCTCCACGTCTCTTGTACCAAAAGCTTGGGGAATTAGTGCTACCCCACTGTATAATTCCAAATAGGGTCAAAAATTCTGTGAGCGGCACTCAATATCACCTTCTTGCGTGATCTTCTCAAATTTCATGGATTGAACACTTTCAAATATTGATGGACAATGTATCATTCTCTTTGGTCCCACACCTAGACCAAGGAATGTTGGGGTGTTTCCGATTCTACTTCCCCCTGACAACTCCCACCCTCTAAGGTTGAAGTCTTCTCTTGCATATATTGACGAAGCGATTTTGGTGAACTGCTCTGCTTCTGTTTGGCTATCCGGTGCTAACCAAAACAGTTGGTCAACATAAAAAACTACAGAGTTCTACAGAGGTTAATCGGCCAAGGATAATTTTCCTTCTCTACCAATCAGTGAGTGTTGACTCCAAATGGAGTTTCGAGGACCGCTTCTAGTAAGAATGGGACTGGATGAGACTCCAAATACAACTCGGCAGTGCCGATAAATTCTTTTACATACCCATCTTCATCCTCCCATAAGAAACGTAGAAATCTCTATCAACGTAGGGCACACACTGATTTGAAGAAACGCCTTTCAATCGCCTGATATCCCAATTCTTCCCTTTCTGGAATTTAGCAAGAGATGCAGGGATCTTTTCAATTAGGTTAGGTCCTTTGACAAGCAACATTAAGACTGAATTTCCCTGGTTCTCTAGCGGAGGCGTCGAAAACGGACGGACAGGTGTTGTAGAATGGGGTTTTATTATTGCATGGTGAGGTAAGTAGAGTTTTTCCTCCTTTGTACTGTGGTAATCTACCTCTGGTACTTCCTCAATCACTCCAGCTTTAGTCCAATTGTCCAATACCTTCTTATAATCATTATAATAATGTATCTTCTTCAACTTCTTTACAGTGGACTGGAGTCGTTTGGAGTGCCAACAAGTAATTTCTCACCAAGAGGTGGATGATTCTCTAGCCAAGGTAGATGGATTTCAAAACGGTTGTCTTCATTGACTCTCACTGTGGATAGAAAATGTTCTTGTGTAATCTTCAATTGTCATGCTTTGACGCATTTTCCGTAGGTCCTTTATCCCAAAGAACATCTAATGTCCATAGATCTGTTATATTAGCGTCTTTCAGATACAAATTGGTCACTACAGTTGGCAATGTTGTCAGATAACATTGTTGTACTAATCGTAAGTTTCGCCGATAGGGTCCATCCCAGATGTGTTTCCATGGCAACTATCCTGATTTTAATTGATACACATTACCAGACCAAAGCTTACCAGCACATATCAGATCCCAGCAATATGTCTATGTCAGTACTTGAGCCAACATCACTGATTCTCAATACCCTCTGCCTTTATCCTCTGGAGCCAAGAACCTTCTGGGGACGGTGGATACATTTCCACAGATTTTTGTCTGTCCAGTGCCCTCAATCCTGCAGGTAAAATGATAGATCTAGATTAGAGACTTCAAGCAAGATATACAGCTCATGATTTGGTTGACTGGTGTTACAAGGCCACCACAAAAGTTGCATGGTTGAACTCTTTTCTTTCTTTACAGGTCATACCTCTGCAGTTCCCTCTGCAGTTTTTAGTCAAAACATATGACTTCTGAGACTCCGGTGTCAATCAGTCACACGACTTTCTCTAGTTGTTCTCTGATTGCCCCTTTCATGTACACTGAGAGTGTTTTGCATCAAAACAGGACACTGTACTGTATTATTAAGCTTTCAATATTCTTGATCACCAACTAGCTGTATATTCACTATACTTTATTACCTTGTTCTGATTGCTTACCGTTTCTCTTCGGGCCTTTGCCTTCTCTTGTATTACCTTTGATCACACATTATAGCAAAGTGATTTTCCACAAATCCTACCATTCTTGGTTCGATTTCTGCAAGTTGAAGGCACGGTGTCCGGTCGAGGCAACAAATAATCATCATAGTGTTTCTTCTTAACAAGCCTCCGTTTCTTTCTTCAATGATTTTCCTCTTCTGCTCAATCCTCTTTGAGTCTTGTGTTATACTTACATAAGAGAATACATAATTCTATCTAACTTAAGGCTCAGTATATTCTGTATAATCATGAGTTCATAGTGGGTATTATATTCATTTGTATAGGACTTCTATAGATCTCTACTAACATTTCATATTTGATTGTGTAGACATATATACTCCATTCTTTCTAGTTCCACTTTTACCACACGCGTGTAAACTTTCAAACACTCAATTTGAGATGTAGCATAATTATCCAGGTTATTCACAGAGGATCCGACTGTTATTACTAGCAGTTCTTTCCCACCTAACCGTAACATATTGCTCTGGTATACTAGTGCATGAACTAATGTAATAATAAATAGTGCAATTTCTGTGAATCACACCTAGATATCTAGATTTCTAGTGACTCTGCCAATTTGTCATACAAACATCATATGGACAGCTTATCTTTGCACTACTATCAATAATCAATTTGAGCATTCACGGATATAATACTCGTAAGGTATCAGTTCTACCAAATCTTGCCTGGACGGCTGATATTAACCTGTGGGTATAATTCTCTTGTGGCTGGGTAACTCTCAACCAACTTATGACCAGCTGTTCCAGGTACCATTACTCATGGTCAAATAACCAAACTTGTCTATCTCATCTAAATTTGGATCAGAATGAATTTTGTCAAATTGGGACCAAAATGGTAGCCCAATCTTGCAACTCACCAGGATTAAATTGCTCAATTTGAGTGTAGGTAGTTTGTACTACGATTACACTCTTGACTTACTGCTTCACTATGAGGGGACTAGCAGCTTCAACAACTTGATTCACTCTGAGCGCCTTCTCGACCAAAAGTCTGGCTGGTTTCATATAGAAAGACAATAATGGTCAACTTTATCTGTTCTTCTTCAAAGGGTGCCTTCATCAGCATCTTCTTTGGATAAATTTTCCAAAATTACTTTATCTTTGTCTCTAACTTCTATAAACCTTTGGACATAACTGAGAGAATACTTTCCAAATCACTTCCATCTTCCTCAGATAAGCAATCCTTCTGTAAGATAGCTTTGATATTTTGCTAGCCTTGTGAGAGAGGTCCTGAGCATGGATGCTCTTTCTTCAGCCCTTCCATCATTGCAAATAATTGTATCAATTGTGTGGTTCCAAGTTACAAAACAAATATACTCAGGCAAGCCACTCTTCCAAGTAACAATTACTTACAGAAATCTTCCAATCGTCCTGTCACGGTCGCCATTATATGTCATTTTTACAAACCAGAATGACTTATGGAGGGCTATTTTGCTTCTCAATGATACTGAAAACTACGCTTTTTCCCATGGAGATTCTTCAAAACAGAGAACACTTTGTGGATTTCAAAAACACTACAAAATGTATTACTTCTTTATTGTAAAATACCACAGAAAATCTCGTACAAAACTATGTGGAAAGAGGAAACTACCTTTAACACTTTATTTCTTTCTATTTCCCTACTTTTCCCGAGCGCCTTTCCTTTCTTATTACATTTTCTTCTTTCAGCTCAAATATCTCAAATCCGAAATCAACATTTTTCTACGACGGAGAAAATCATCAAACGAGCAACAATTATATCTCTCTTCTTTATGACTTTCTCTTTGGATGCATGAAACCAAATTCGCATCTTTCTACCCATGTACAACAAGTGACAAATATTTTCAGCAGCCGGAATAAAATTCAAATTAAGATTCTCTGCAACACTCCCACCGAAAATGTTATGACGACAGGAAATTAATATTTTTCAAATACACAAAAAATTCAAAAAAAAGGGTACGTAAATAAGGTAAATACAAAACTAGTTCTAACAATGTTATATATCAAGAAGACGCACAAAAAAAAATCTGAACTATCTATAAAAAATTTGATCAACCAAATAGGACATGTCAATCAAAAGTTATCCCCAAAAAGGAAAATAAAAAATACAAAATTTCACCTTCTGAGAAATATAAAGGTAGTATTTACCAAGAAACAAGTAACAAGTTAAAAATGCAAATGTCACATACAACCTAATAGTATCATGAATAATCAAAGTATTATTTTAAAAGCAAATTCAAGTAGATACTAGACACAAATTATATAAAGTTATTAAACTGTACAATGAAATGCTAAATGCTAATCCCATGACAATGATGTCAAATGTGACAAATAAACCAAGTTAATTTCAATTTGAATGTATGTACAAATACCAAAATACAAATGATTGGCCCCCTTTAAAATAATTTTCCAAAAGTTACCAAGTTTTATCTAGAAAATTATAATAGGAGAGACTTACAACAGGTACATAAATCAAATCAGAGAAAGCGGTTTGGCTTTCTAATCATACGTCCTCGACGATTCAAATGATACTGTGGAATTGGGATTGTCTCGTCAGGTTCAGGATCTACATTGGTAATTGGGTGATGAACAACTGATGGACTTGACGGACGATCCAAATTTCTCCCTGATTGTGGGTCTGCAGTTTTACCAGTCGAAAACTCATCATCGTTGCTATCATCATCAGACTGCAGGTCTGGTGTCCCCTGGAGTTGCTGTTGAACATCTGACATCTCAGCAGGCTGCATGTCTGACGTCAGGTTAGAATCTGGCTCATTTCCTGTTTCATATGACGGGTCAGACTCAAGGAGGTATAGTCTTTGAACAGGTCTCACAATTGTTCCATTGGCTGTATGAACATGTGCTACTCGTATTTCACCATCTTTTCCAGGAACCAAATGTACAACACGTCCTAGGGGCCACTGGATCCTCTTTGAATGGTCATCACCAACCAACACTAAATCTCCTAACTTGAGATCATGTTTCTTTCCTTTACTAGCAAACAACTGCAGCTGACCAAGATATTCAGCTACAAATCTCTTGTGTAGTTGTTTCTTTACTTGTTGCGAATGCTTCAATTTCTTGCTCAAGTCGGATGAAGTAATGAAGTCATATTCGGGGACTCCCGTGTCCTCCAAATCATGTAGGAACATACTGGGTGTTATACAGGATAAATCTGTTGCATTGTTGGAGACGTATGTCAAGGGGCGTGCATTTATCACTGATTCTACTTCACACAACAATGTCTGGAGCTCTACATAGTTTACTGAGGTACGTCCAAGAACACGACGCAACAGATTCTTCATCAAACCAATCAATCGCTCCCACCATCCCCCCCACCATGGTGCTGTAGGAGGGTTGAAGCGCCACTCTATTCTTCTAGCCGAACTGTAGTTTGCGATCATGTCCCAATCAAGTTGTGCACACAGATTGTCAAAACCGGTAAAGTTAGTGCCACAGTCACTATACATAATGCTAGGACGTCCTTGTCTACTGGCAAATCTCCTGAGAGCTTGTAGGAAACCAAGAGTTGAGATATTGGAGACCAACTCTAAACGGACAGCTCGGTATATCGCGCAGGTGAAAAGACAAATCCATACCTTTTTCGTCCCTCCTTCCTCCTTGATATATAGGGGACCAGCAAGGTCTACTCCTGTTACCTCAAAAACGTTTGCTTGCCGGACACGATCCAATGGTAATGGTGTTGGGACAACTTCTAGCCTCTTTACCTTGTGTTTCTTACAAGTCAGGCAATCATTCAGAGCATGGTTGACCGATCTTCGGCCGCTTAAGATCCAAAACCTTCGTCTCAGTAAAGCTAACAGTGTCTGGGTCCCTGCATGCAAATTATTAAGACTGAATTTTCCTGGTTCCCTAGCGGAGGCGTCGAAAACGGGACGGACAGGTGTTGTAGAATGGGGTTTTAT
>NW_007455238.1:0-363 GCF_000475195.1 Diaphorina citri | reverse complement strand
GGACAACTCAAAAATAGGAGAGACGGTTCTCTACAATTTGATGTCTTCAGTGAATTTATAACTATGTGGGTGAGATAGGTATGAGGTAGATTATACCTGATACTGTGGCTTTTTACATGTTTCATGTACATATGTATGTACTAGATATGTTTTACATATGTTTCATGCATGTACTGGTCTTGTCAAGTTTACTTCAGTGGCGTATTAATTTGTACATTCTATTCGAAAGATTGTAGTAGCTTTTAGAGTTTAGAACTAGAGACTCACTCGTCAGTTCTCTTGAACTTAGTGTTGGGAATAATCGATTATGATAATCGATTAATCGATTATTATTGATAATCGTAATCGTAATCGATTATAAAA
>NW_007455237.1:0-363 GCF_000475195.1 Diaphorina citri | reverse complement strand
ATTTCCATAAAACATAACATGGATGTATTTAGTAATGATATTAAGTAATTTGTACATAGATACCTCCAACGAACAAAGTGAACGAGTGTATAAAGTTAAGCATAGTGGTATGTGTATGAGTGTATGTATAGGTAATATTAAGGACTTTTTAGATTTAGGGTATTGCAAATAAAAAGTCATTCCCTAGAAAATGTACACTGCGACTGCATACATACTAGTTATGCATATCTTTACTTAGGTACCTTTCTTATTGTTCATTTTCCTACTTTCTAAGGGCAACATTCTGAGAACACTCTCATTTTATTCGTTTCAGTTTTCTAGAAAAAATGACTTATGTCCCTTTGAGTTTCAACCGGAAACCAA
>NW_007455236.1:0-363 GCF_000475195.1 Diaphorina citri | reverse complement strand
TTTGGATTTTTCCCAACTTTTTACATAGGAATCGACCATTTATTTATAATTTTTACCCATTTGCAACTGCTCCATTGCATGCACCCATTTCCGATGGGTTACTGATGTTAAGCAACGTTGCGCGTGTTTGGTATTCGGATGGGTGACCATCTGAACAAAAATTTAATCGGACACTCTTGATGTTTTTTTGCAGATGTTTTGCCAAGGTGCGAGAACTAGAACCGAAACGAACGCAAGGTCTGGAGTTATACAGTACGGCCCTGTGGCAGCAACAGCAAGAGGTAATTATTTGCTTGCCTTCTTTTATATGACGAGGGTTCTTAGGGATTTTCCGAAACCGACTCGAGTTTCGCCTCTCTCGTA
>NW_007455235.1:0-363 GCF_000475195.1 Diaphorina citri | reverse complement strand
TCAACCCCTCTTTGGACAGTAGGCACATCAAAAATAAGAGCTTTCTCAAATTTCAGGCAGGTAAAATGTCAGACCTGTTCATTTAAAAATTGCATTAAGAATTTCAACTTTGTGATGGGAAAATAGGTACCTATTTGTAGGAACTGGCTGAGCAGACTAAGTGAATGTGACTTGAAGGTAGGTAATACCTACTTACGAGTGTGGAGTGCATACTTGCATAGGTATTAGAAATAATGATGATCTATTGATAGTAAATGATTAAATGGTAATCTAAATAATGGGTTTCCCGTTTGAAAGATTAACTGACCAGTGTAGTCGTTACTAGGAGATTTTCTTGAAGACTCATATTTATTTATTTAGACT
>NW_007455234.1:0-363 GCF_000475195.1 Diaphorina citri | reverse complement strand
GTAGAGGAATCAAAATTATTTCCCACAAAAAGGAACCTCTTTCCTCTCTGCAACAGCTGTAACATGGCAAATGAGCTGTAACATGGTAACATTGCAAGAAAGCTGTAACATGGGAACATGACTAGAGCTGTAACATGGGAAAATTACAAGAGAGCTGTAACATAGTAAATAATATATAGCAAGAGCTGTAACCTGTAACATAGACACAACTGTAACATGACAAGAGAACTGTAACATTAGAACATGGCGAGACCTGTAACAAGGGAAAAGAGAGCTGTAACACGGCAGCATAGCAAGAGCTTTTCATTTTTCTAACGTTCTGATGAGAGAAAAGGAAAAATTTGCCAGCCTAGTTAGCTTAGT
>NW_007455233.1:0-363 GCF_000475195.1 Diaphorina citri | reverse complement strand
TGAGGTAACATAATAAAAGTTGGTAATATTATATACTCGTACGGTATGTAGTATATGCTACTCTTCCCTCTCTTTTATTAAAATTTTTAGAGTAATTGGGTTTATTGGGTACCCATAACTTGTTTATTTATACTACATTTCCGAATTGGAGTCCCTTTAGCAACTGCATAGCTAGGTCTATTTTTACTAGGCTATATTGATCTGGCAATTTCAGCAGTTTATTAGCAAATGGGTATATCACTAAACTTGAGACTTTTAAACATGGTGTGCCAAAATATACCCTCAAAAATTGACCCTAAAGGCTAAAAATTACCCCAAATCCACTCCATCTCTATTCTAAGTGTGAACAACCCGTGCCAAGTC
>NW_007455232.1:0-363 GCF_000475195.1 Diaphorina citri | reverse complement strand
GTGGAAAATAGTTTCCTGAGATATGATGAATTGACAATCACTTGTCCAATCTTTGGAATAATTCAGTATGCTTGTTAAACTAGACTTTTTGGCAAAGTTGTCATAAATGAACATGGTCCATTTGGTTTTCTTGAGGAACGCAGAATGTGCCTCTATTCTTTTTGTGTTCATAACATAGATGCAAGGTTGTGAACTGTCTTCTGTACAGTTGATGGATTCATTTTTACCACAATATCTAATTTGATCCTGAATAATGTCTACATGAGTCAAATAATCCAGCCACATCTTGCAGCGAGTTTTACTCTCTTCATTAATAATAATTAGGAACCTATGTGTGTTATTTGACTTTGCAAAAGTTGAAAT
>NW_007455231.1:0-363 GCF_000475195.1 Diaphorina citri | reverse complement strand
ATAAACCGTGGTAATGAATAGAAGCGTCCTCAACGGAGTCTTGACCATAGTACCGAACCTCGGAGAAAATCAAGAAATTAAGCTGAGTATTTTTTCTGTGATTGTCGATGGTCTCGGCGAGTGTCCATGGTCTATGGTCTCCGTTGTGGCCGCGAAAATCAAGAAATCAAGCTGAGTATTTTTTCTGCGATGGTCGATGGTCTCGGCGAGTGTCCATGGTCTATGGTCTCCGTTGTGGCCGCGATCTTAGACCACCAACAGATCGGCATACTCTACATATTTATAGGTTTTTAGCTTCCCCTTTTGAAAATCCGACGACCCGCCTCTGGTATATCCACAATATGTGAATGTAGAATGTACTCG
>NW_007455230.1:0-363 GCF_000475195.1 Diaphorina citri | reverse complement strand
TGGAACACATCACATGCCTTCAGGCACACTCCATTTGTCAAGGGTCTAGGTTTTCCTTGCCCTTGGGATCAATTTAATCACCAAACTTACTAGACACTACAATCAACTTTAAACTTACTAGACCTTTTATCATACACTGCTGACATTCCAAGCCCTAAATGAAAATAATTTTTAGTGGAGCTGCAAGAGGCATCAAAAACCATTAAAGTGTCTTCTAACAATTTCGTTAGTGGAGATATCTGAATCACCGCACAATAAAATTATCACGTTTATAATTATTGTCGTTTCCAACACTTCAATCAAAGCACATCTGGACCAAAGCCTCCTCCCTTGACGAAGATGTTTAAAAAGGTTAAAATCTCT
>NW_007455229.1:0-363 GCF_000475195.1 Diaphorina citri | reverse complement strand
AAGCTTTCTTTTGAAAAGGTTTGATAGCGGGAACTGTAACAAAGGATGTTTCATCATCCAGATAACAAAGAGAAAGAGAGGACAGGTTAGGATAAAACCAGCCATTTTGAGAACGAACTTCATCTGTTTGAGATCTGTTTAGAGTTTAGACTAAAGTTCACCCTGGGTGAGAATCGAACCCATGACCTAGCAGATGTGCTACCCCACAAGCTAACAGTAGGTAGTTCTTTGCTGGTTCCATTTTCAAAACAGAGAACCACTTTTTATAGAGTTTTAAAGTTACTGTTAAGGTGTTCACCTTTCATTTGGTGACAGGCTACCTGCCTTCTCACATGAACCTCAGACTGGGTGGGAAAAAGTCAC
>NW_007455228.1:0-363 GCF_000475195.1 Diaphorina citri | reverse complement strand
TAGAGAAGGTACCAGGGGCGTCATAAACAGTCCTGAGGTCGATCTTGAAGGATCCCACTATAGTTCCACTGCGTAACAATTTCCTAGAGTGGAGTACCTAGAAGTTAACCAACAATCCGGATCTTCGTAAACAAAATTATTTATAATAAGTAGGTACATATCGCGGAACACACCTACTGTTTTGATATTGGGAAAGAGAAAACTACATTAAAAAAAAACATCTTTAAAGAAATTAATCCTGAAATTTTGGAGTAGAATTAACGCTTCAACTAAATTGTTAAAGTAACCTATAAAAATTTGTATCATGCAAATGATTGATTCCATAAGCACTAGGCCGTGGGTTCGATTCCCGCTCGGGGCGGA
>NW_007455227.1:0-363 GCF_000475195.1 Diaphorina citri | reverse complement strand
TTCTATTCTTAGATGATAGGTATTGCTTCCTCACTGGTAGGTTGTGGAAGAGATTCTTTACAGACACTGTGGTTCCTTGGGATGAGAGAAACAGAGGTTATCTTAATAAGGAAGGAATTTTAATTGTGTTGAGCATAAATACTTGTCACAAATGTCTTTCCCTGCTTAATGCACTATGCTAAATTTTATGTCTTGACTTGGCCTTGAACCACCAACCTCCAGATCCGAAGTCTACCAAGCTAACCACTACACCACTGAGGTTGGTAAGTAGGTTATTTTAATAACGGCCAGGACTACAATAGGAGTTTAGACTTGGTTTATGTTTAACTCTTGCATTAAACAATCTGATTGGTTGATTGCAAA
>NW_007455226.1:0-363 GCF_000475195.1 Diaphorina citri | reverse complement strand
GATGGTTAAAATCCCAAAACACCCATTTTTACTTTCTATTACTACAGTATAGCGGAGCTATACTAGTTTTGTAGGTACTCAAAATAAAATTAGTTTTGTGAAAATAAATAAAAAATTAAATTTCACGCCCCTTGTGGGATTCGAATCCGCATTCTCCCCCTTGCAGGCTACCGTCTTAACCACGACTTTACCGAATATCTACCTCCTTTCTATAACTTTCCTAGCATAGTTTTGTAGTCCTAATGAGTTCTAATGGCAGAGCCTGCAAACTATTCATGTTAATTACATGAATAATATTTACAATGACATGTCATGAAGAAAGCCTAGACCCTATTCATGTTAATCACATGAATAGTAATTATT
>NW_007455225.1:0-363 GCF_000475195.1 Diaphorina citri | reverse complement strand
TTTATTTTTAATGATGGTTTTAAGATTTATTGCGAACTTTCCTATTTTCATATCGGAAAAGCGAGGAGGAGGAGGAGGAGGGGGGGCGAATTGAATTGCTCTCTCTCCCTCCCTCTCCATCTATCTGTCCTATCTCTCTCTCCCTCTCCCTCCTTCTTTCTCTCCCCCTCTTCCTCCCTCTTTTTCACTACTTCTCTCTCTCTCTCCTTCCTCTACCTCCCTCTTTTTCACTCCTTCTCTTTCTTCCCCTCCCTCTCTCTCCGTTTCACTCACTCATCAATCTGAGACTAGGGATGTAAATGAGTTGCAAATATATCGATAAATCGATATATCGATATATCGGCCCCTCAAATATATCGATAT
>NW_007455224.1:0-363 GCF_000475195.1 Diaphorina citri | reverse complement strand
GCCCCGGGCGGGAATCGAACCCGCGGCCTAGCGCTTACAAGGCAGACGCACTACCAACCAAGCTAACTAGGCTGGCGACAACATTTTTGGTTGGGTAATTGTGCGCCTCCACTCACTCGGCATAATTAGAACAGAAATAACCAAAATTGAGTTGAGCTTGGTAGATATTCGTACATAGGTAAGATGAATTCAGACATGGAGGAGGTAGGTATCTATTTACCTACCTATCTATCTTCTGGTGTTATGACTAGGTCTGTTGTAGCTATCTAAATAGGTACCCTCGATAGGACACATTATCTTAGATTATCTAGATCAGAGGTTCTCAAACTGGGGGGCGTGGAGACAAATCAGGGGGGGGGGGGG
>NW_007455223.1:0-363 GCF_000475195.1 Diaphorina citri | reverse complement strand
ACTGTAATGAGCACATGATCACATCAACATATGTTGCGTCTCGTGTCCTCAAAACATATGTTGTAAAACTCTGTAATTAGCTTTCATTTGAATGTCTGAGTGCCTCTTATTAACCACAGACCTCTAATTTAGCAGAGTTACTTTGTAGAGGGAACTCTCACTAGCTAGCTACACTTGTCACGGAAGATTCCGAAAGTGGCTTTGTGGAGTTAGGAAAGTAGCTTTTTACATTCCTTATCCTATAGGAAGGAAAGTAATGTTTTTAGGAGGTTTCATAGAGGGAACCCTAACCGCCAAGGTCTTATGGTCCCGAAAGCTAAGAGAGACGGAAGACAGGATAGGAGAAAGCCAGCCGCTCCAAGA
>NW_007455222.1:0-363 GCF_000475195.1 Diaphorina citri | reverse complement strand
CACTCGGCCTTCCCCACAACTGATGGGCAGGAGGAAAGCGTGAAAAGGGAAGCGATGTTTGATAGTATGCACACCAATTGGTAATAGATGGTAGTCATGAGAATATTTCACTTCGTAAAAGATCAGTTTTCATCATATCATTGATGAAAACTGATCAATTTCATTGTTTCCCTTTTCCCCAATTTATTTATTTTGAGGTGGTTATTACACGGAAGGTTATCTCCAGCTTTATTCTAAGCTTTAAAAAAAAATTAACGATTTTCTTACCACCTTATTCCTTTTAAGTAACAGTTTTACCACCAACAAGAATCAAACCAAAACAAAGAATAATATAACTTCTTCATTTGACTTTGTAACATCATC
>NW_007455221.1:0-363 GCF_000475195.1 Diaphorina citri | reverse complement strand
TTTTTTTCCTCTTACCAAGGATTTTGTACTATGTTGGGATTTCTTCCTTTAATTTCTTGGATTTTTTCCTCTTACCAAAGTTCCTTAGTGTGGTCCATCTTTCTTTAGAGAAACCTAACCACTAGGAGAGGTTAATACTAGAGGCTTTCTCTTTCACCTATGTAGCTCTAAAACCTCCATTACTTTTTGGTTAATGAACCAAATCTACTAACTCCTTTAGATGTGTTGTATAATATAACTACTTTAGAGGACCATCGGTGAACCAAATTAACATCAGTCTTCTTCTTCACCTTTTGCCGTGTACTGACGGGGTCGGCGTTTTTCGTCAGCCTCTCAATCAGCCCTAGCTAGGGTGATTGCTTT
>NW_007455220.1:0-363 GCF_000475195.1 Diaphorina citri | reverse complement strand
TTGTTTACAACTTGCCCACAATTTTGGAGTGAACACTGTGGAGAAAGGAGTTTTGAGTGATGTGGTAATTTTTGTTCTTGTAGTTACTTAAACAAAAGATAAACCTGTAGCCCCAAGATTGATCTGTATTTGCAAGGTTTGGCAGGAGCATTGTTCATTGCCTACAAAATGTGTCATTAAACACTCTCAGCATAGGGTTATCAAGTTTGAATAACAACTGAGACTGATTTAGTGAGTTGATGTTCCTTGGATTGATTTAGGGATACCTAAATCCATTTATAACTCCTTGAACTAGCTTCTAACAGGGTGAGGAAGAACATCTAGTTATGATTCCATAGAGTGAAATATGTCTAATCAGTCCCA
>NW_007455219.1:0-363 GCF_000475195.1 Diaphorina citri | reverse complement strand
TCCTCCTACCCCACAGGAGCGTAGAAACAAACAATCATTGGAGCTATTTGCTGCCAATGGTTCTCGTATCAATACATATGGACAACGCCTACTTCAATTGAATATTGGTCTCCGCCGGACTTACCCATTTGCATTTACCATCGCAGAGGTCATGTCCCCCATCATCGGAGCGGACTTCTTACGCGAGTACGGCATAATGGTCGACATCAAGAATGCGTGTTTACATGACCCCCTGACAAATCAAAGAGCCTGTGCATCACTAGTGAACACAGCAACTGGTACCATATCTGCTATGGAGCCAACCATTCCCACTGTCATTCAGAATTCCATCAGGGAGCATGGGGTGATGGCAGGCAGTGGAGG
>NW_007455218.1:0-363 GCF_000475195.1 Diaphorina citri | reverse complement strand
AGGGTAAAAGAACACTCAAATAAGCATCATTCAATAGGATAAGGAAAGTCGTGTGATGTTCACACCAGATTTTTAGAAAAAGAATGTAACAAAATAAGAGTAAGTTTCGGAAGAAAAAAATTGCTGAAAGAGACGCGCGGCCAGCGGCCTTTGAGTTAGTCTTTAGACTCTTTAGATATACTCTATGGCCCGTGGTCACAGTGAGTTTCTGCACATTTTCGCACTATAAAAAGTTAAAGAATGTCATTTTGTATAGATCAGTATAGAATAGTTCTTAGCCCGCCTGAGGAAAATTGGACAGTCCTTAACCTAGCGGCGAGCAGTCTCAATTTACCCAGTCACCCATTCACTGCAGCAGTACTG
>NW_007455217.1:0-363 GCF_000475195.1 Diaphorina citri | reverse complement strand
ACAATGGAGCTCTTAACAAGCCAAAATTGAAGATAGGAGTACAAGAGCTAGGAGAAAGCCAGCTGTTTCAAGAAAAAAATCATTCCTGTTTAGGATTTAGATTTAAAGTTGGTCCTGGTGGGAATCAAACCTGTGACCTAGCACTCCTAAGTCTTATAACCTCATACAAAATTTCTTACAGCTTACAGAAAAAAAACTTGAACAATGAAGTTTAGCACATTGCATACCTACTTCTCTTTGTAGATTTTTTTCCCAATCAATTTTTATTTATTTTTAATCATTTACAACAGGGGTTCTTAACCTTTTAGAATTGGCGGACCACTATTGATAAACCAAAAATCTCGCGGACCACTTGAGATTATG
>NW_007455216.1:0-363 GCF_000475195.1 Diaphorina citri | reverse complement strand
TTAGCTCAGCAAACTGATTGGTCAGCAAAAAACTTGATCATGACCTACAATGATTGAGAATAGCGACCAACAAAGTCAACATAGCCTTGCTGATTGCACAGTGCACACATAAGAAGAATGTGAAATTTAGCAAAGATAATCTTTGCTAAATTGTAACACCTTGCTTATCTTTGATAGATTGCTAAACAGGTTCTGAGATCAGCACACCGTTAAAAGGAAATAGGTGAAGGCTGTGGATGTAGGTACCGTACCTCTCTCGTGTACCTAGCAGGGCCGTATTCAGAGGGGCGGATATCTACTTCTCTAGCACGCCCGAGGGGGCCCGGCCCGTAACTAGCTGGGAACAGAAAAGTTTGATGACAA
>NW_007455215.1:0-363 GCF_000475195.1 Diaphorina citri | reverse complement strand
TGGTAGTTATGAACCCAGCTGGACTAGGCTAGGATTGAAAATTACAACAAATTAATGTTCTAGTTCAAGCCTTGTATACGTTACTACTTTAATGCCAAACTGTACAAACACTATCGCTCGCAAGCCTAAACTACCCTAGGCCCTGTTTATAACCAAAACCTGAAAGACTGAAAATTGAACTTACCTACAAGGATTGTCATCCACTTCATTCGACAAGTGACCGCCAGGGAGCGCAATGCATTGTAGTGTTCACGCAATACAAGGTTCTGGCTCACTTCGCACTCTAGATTCACACCGCTCGTCACCTTCTCAATACAAATATCACCGAAGTAGATATCACTTGGGGTTGCGTACAGTGTGAAC
>NW_007455214.1:0-363 GCF_000475195.1 Diaphorina citri | reverse complement strand
ACTTAGGATAAAGTTCGCCCCAGGCGGGAATCGAACCCACGACCAAGTACGTACCAGGCAGACGCGCAACCCTCCAAGTTAACTAGGCTGTCTTACATTCCTAAAAAACTACCTATATGTGCCGAGCTTTGTTACGGTAAAATCTTTTGGAAACAGAAACTCAAAAATTTGTATGAACGCCGTGTAACTATTTGGGTATGCAATGTGCTATGAAGTATTGGTGGATGTGTACAATTTCCTTCTCTATTCCATAAGAATCTACACACCATAAACAGGACTTTGAGTGGGGATAGACAATACTGACCTGTTCAACTTTCATTTGTCTTTTCATCATGACTAGTTCTTCTTCGTGAGATATTTTCA
>NW_007455213.1:0-363 GCF_000475195.1 Diaphorina citri | reverse complement strand
GTACCTAATTGAACTCTTTCTCTAGAAAACAATGACTTAATAACGAAGGAAGAAAGTGGAAGCCAAGTTTTGTTATCAATGTTGGGGAATAGATTACACATCTAATGAACTTTTAATCACTTCTCATTCTTATCTGAAATAATGAAACATTAATTTTCCTCGGTAAGAAAAATATTTCAAATTTTGCAAGTTCACTATTTTCAATGCACATTGCATATTCACATTTAGCTTCACGGCGTTCATACAATTTTTACTTTCTATTACTACAGTATAGCGGAGCTATACTATCCGTTTTGGGATCCCCTGATGTCAAAAAAGTGATTTTTAGCCCATGGTCTGTACGTATGTATGTATGTACGTATG
>NW_007455212.1:0-363 GCF_000475195.1 Diaphorina citri | reverse complement strand
ACGTCATTCCTATCCTATACCTAACATACCCCAATTAACCTACAAATGTAACAGGAAACAGGCCAAAAGGCATGTAACGTGTTTCCAATCTTCTCTACACAGATTTAACTGGACTAATATTGAGTCTTTATAATTTAACCAATAAAAGGTCCGAACCGGCAAAAAATAAACGACCTTGCTATCAGTTTCTATAAATAATTAGTGATTATGATTATTTGATATTGATAACTGAGAACATGTGTAGGTACCTACCTACCTGAAGCCAAATGTTAGGTTCCCACATTTTGCTAAAAAAAAAAGAAAAAAATAACAATAAAAAAATATTTAGATAGGTACCTATTTTTTACCTACCTAGATATTAGG
>NW_007455211.1:0-363 GCF_000475195.1 Diaphorina citri | reverse complement strand
GTGAGTGTACCGTGGCCGCTATACTTTGAACCTGGGGCGGCAGAGTCTCCGGCACTGGGATGGCGTTCCCGTTGACCAGGGGTTTCGAACCCGGGATCACGTTGTTCTTGTTGAGGATCTTTAGAACCGCCGTCCGGAAGTCTGCGTACACCTCCACTGGATTCCGCTCCCCGTTCACCTGTAGGGATTATGTGAGAGATTAGAAAGAAGTCGAAAGAGAGGGCATATTGTGTTTTCTGTTCTCTTTTAAGAGGTTTTATAGGGGGAACTGTTGGCATAATAGCCAACATCCGAACCGGATAGGCACCTCAAAAAGAAGAGAAGAAGAAGAACTGTAACTGTTAAGGTCTTATCGTCCCGAAA
>NW_007455210.1:0-363 GCF_000475195.1 Diaphorina citri | reverse complement strand
TAGGGCTCATCTCGTGTTTGGCTTGTCACCCTCTTCAATTAAATTAGGATGTCTTCTTTTCATCTCAAAACACAGAAAGCGAGGGTCAGAATTAATGCATCCCTCTTCAGATCCTGACCTTGTGTTGTCTCCAGACAGTATAAGGCCTCTACGATGATTTGTTGCCCAGAAAATGAGGACTGGGATCCCACTAGTCTTCTTATCAGGAGGGACAAAAGAAGGCTCTTCCATTGAAGCTCAGTGTTCAAAGTTTCAAACTGTAGGTAAAAGAGAGACTGAGTTCATTCTTCAGAGCTTTAGGCTTGAAAAACTTTGAAATTCTTCGCAGAGGACCACCAAATTGGAGGTTTGGAGATTCACGCT
>NW_007455209.1:0-363 GCF_000475195.1 Diaphorina citri | reverse complement strand
GTTTTTTTTTTTTTTTTTTTTTTTTTTTTTTTTTTCACTTACTAATATCAAAGGATGTGTTGCTTGTTTACCAGAGCTTAATGTGGCGTAACTTGAGCAAATAAGTAAGGGGTTGTTAATCGTGTTAAACATACTTAAATGCTTTTCACAAATCGTTCCCCAATTATTACACCTGGGTAAATTTTATGACTTGACTTGGACTGGAACCACCAACCTCCAGATCCAAAGCCCACCGCGCTAACCACTGCACGCAACACTGAGGTTGGTTTGAACAAATAAGTAGGAAAGTAGGTACTAGACGAGACCAAGAAATAAACACAAAGAAAATTATCAGCACCTTTTGTGCATTTACACTTTGGCACA
>NW_007455208.1:0-363 GCF_000475195.1 Diaphorina citri | reverse complement strand
AAAAGGTAGAATGGATGTCCAACTTTATACTCCCACTTTTTATCTACTTTTTTCTAATCTTCATCTATGTGATGGGTATTTTTGGACATCTATCCTTTGTTAGACTCCTGGGTAAGCGCTGTTTGGATTCCCGCCTAGCTCGATCTTTAATCGTTCAGATAAGGTTTGCTAACGAAATGACTGTATTTGTGCTATTAAATTAAAAAGTACTAATAATAACCCATATTATATTAAAGCTCAAATATAAAAAATTAAGATTACTCACCTGCAGAACTGTCGGCGGGAGAAACCAAACTGTGTCGCTTGACATTGGCAGGAACCCAGAACTTGTCACTGGAAAGCGAGGGAGACTTGTTCAGGGAT
>NW_007455207.1:0-363 GCF_000475195.1 Diaphorina citri | reverse complement strand
GTACAATTGGATACTCTATTTTATGTATTTTTTCACGAGAAATTGATTGGTAATATTTTCAATTACTTGGGGCTTACAATTAAAAAGTTCTGGGTTCGAAACCGGGTAATTGTGTGTTAAGTTTGAAACGAAACATTTTTGTACATAACTGAATAAATACTTTATTTTATGTATTTTTTCTCGAGAAATCGATTGGTGATATTTTCAAACACGTAATACTCAGTTAAAAAGTTTCGGGTTCAATACCCGAGAAATACCTGATTTTTTTTTAATTAATTTTTTTGAGGGGCTTCACGTCAACGTGACAGCGGCTTTGTCACGTTGAATACACCAGTTCTCGTTGGATCACTGAAGTTAAGCAAC
>NW_007455206.1:0-363 GCF_000475195.1 Diaphorina citri | reverse complement strand
AGAGAGAGAAAGGGTAGGTAGTTTGGTGGATATAAATAAAAAAGGAATTTGTACGTAGCGTAGCATGAGACATGAATATTGTAGAAAACAAAGAGAGGATTCCAAATCCAGCGGATGTTACTTACGGAGATGCAAAATATGTATATGCTTTGTGCTATACAGGGTGTTCAGCCTAAAAGTACCCCACAGGAAATTGCCCCTTAAAATCAGTTTTTTTACCCCATAAAAGTCCCCAATACACTTTTCGGGTCCACTTTGCTTTCTCTCTGTTATGTAACTTTTGACGAGGAATCGATTGGTGTAACTTTTAAGATTGTCCGTCATACAGTTACCGAGTTACGGGTTCAAGACTCGGGAAATTCA
>NW_007455205.1:0-363 GCF_000475195.1 Diaphorina citri | reverse complement strand
TCTGGAATTCAGACCCGAAACGTCCAATACCAAACAGTAAGGTACGTGCCAACTTTAAGTCCTATAAAAAAGTGTAAGAAAATATACCTACCTGTTCATAATTCCAACTCCAGAATTCTTGGGTAGATAAATGCTTTCATAAGTTAGTTTCCTTGGACATCATTTTGAACGAAAGTGAGTTCCAGGTTTTGACACTATTTAATTTCAAGTCCGTTTGTTTCCGCTCTATCCAAATTTGATGACATTTTCCAAACATGTTGGAGAGCTTGCCTTGGAAGTGCTATCCCGGATTTGATTCCTGGCCGGAGCGGACCTTATCCTTAACCGACAAGGTTCGTTCTCGGAACGGCTGGCTTTCTCCTA
>NW_007455204.1:0-363 GCF_000475195.1 Diaphorina citri | reverse complement strand
CATAGGTTGTAGGTTCCCTATACTAAATATAATATGAGATTTTATGGTGCTTTTCATTTTCAGGACTCTGGACTTCAACATAAAGAAATACTTGAATGTCAGCTAGGAATAAGTTGGAAATGTTGGAATAAAATATGTAGAAAACCTGTTCACACTGCCCGAATTGAATGGCGTTGCCTGTTCATGCCACCTAGATATTCAAAATTTCCACAGATGAAGACTGAAAACAGTAAAAAGTCAGCCAGAGTAGTTCAGAAGTAGAACGTTGAATTTGTAATCCAGGGAACGGGGTTCGTGTCCCAGCAGTGACCTAAAAAATTTAGTAAACCTTAACACAAAGTAAAATCTTATTTAACAAAGCAA
>NW_007455203.1:0-363 GCF_000475195.1 Diaphorina citri | reverse complement strand
ATCCTAGGATAAGAATTCCTTGTCGTTCAAAAGATAAAGGGGAAGGTACCTACCGCACAGGCGGACTTCTGGAACATACCTAGGTACAGTGTGTTCGAAAAGTCTTGGATCACCTAACAGCTAAAGATTTTTTGAAGAGGCCACCAAATTTCGACCTTAGCCAGGTATCTTCGAAATCTCAAAGCCAGCCTAGTTAGCTTGGTTGGTAGCGCGTCTGCTTTGTAAGCGCTGGGCCCCAGGTTCGATTTCCGCCCGGGGCGGATTTTATCCTGATGGGATAATATAGTTCGTTCTCTGAACGGCTGGCTTTCTCCTATCCTGTCTCTCTTCGATTTCGGGACGATAAGACCTGTGCAATTACAG
>NW_007455202.1:0-363 GCF_000475195.1 Diaphorina citri | reverse complement strand
TTGATAACACAGTAGGTACCAGTGTACCACACAAGACTAGACCTTAGCCTCACTAACCTTTCACAACCTCAGACATGTAGTGGGCAAAAGGATAGTTTTTGAACTTTCATATTTGCCTTGGAAGAAATCTATCTGTTTCAGCTGGCTTTCCTTCACACTGTCTTATCAACCCTTCCATCCTTTCTACAAGCAATTCTATTAATTTCCCTGAAAATCTCTAACTTTTCCAAGCCTGTGGAGAGTTGAAAGCAAAGAGCAAGACTCTCTCCTTAACACATGTACTACCCCTTACCATCTAAACTTACATCGATACCTCATAAGAGAGGTACGTGCATTTGATAAAATGGACGAACTTCTTGAAAA
>NW_007455201.1:0-363 GCF_000475195.1 Diaphorina citri | reverse complement strand
TGGCCATACCTAATGATTCGAATCTAATCGAAAAAGAGTCTGAGAAAAAGCTGAAGTACAAGGACCTTCTGATAGAAATCCAAAGGATGTGGGGTCTGAAAGCACAAGTCGTCCCAGTAATTGTAGGAACAATGGGAGCAACCAGCAAAAACCTAGAAGAATATCTTGGGAAAATACCAGGGAAGAAGGACCAGTCGTTTACGGATGCAATACAAAGAACAGTTTTACTATCAACAGCCCATATTATAAGGAAATCCATCTAGAGAAGCAAGCATACTTCCTGAGGAGTAAGGACTACTCCTGGAAGTATGCTAACATCCACCCAGCTTTCACTTGGAAGCTGAGAAGCACAGAAATAATAAT
>NW_007455200.1:0-363 GCF_000475195.1 Diaphorina citri | reverse complement strand
ATTGCATGTCCAATGATATTGAATGGAATGTCCTGCGGTACCTAAATTGGACAAAAGAGCTTCAAAAATACGACCAAGTATGGAGAAAAAATGAGAAAAATCTCCATTTTCTGCTTAGATAAAAAATATTTCGAGAAGTAGGTCCTAGGTACATAGTGAAAAAAAAGAAAAAAAAAACTGATTAATAAAAGAGTAAACATTGATGATGATATTGAAATATTGATACCTATACTGCCTGTACATATTATTTTATTTGTTTACAATTAAGACGGACAGTGACCTGAAGGTCTTTAGGTTCGATGCCCAGTTATCTTTATCTTGCTTGACCTAAGCTGAACTTTCAATATAAATACTTTATTTTAA
>NW_007455199.1:0-363 GCF_000475195.1 Diaphorina citri | reverse complement strand
AGATCAAGCATTGCAATGAAAGAGAAATTAGTTTCCAAATCAATGTACATATTACACATTTATTGTCTTTCCTCTGATTTCTTCTTCTTTTTTTTCTCTTGTTAATTGGTGTTAACACCTCCTCTTTGAAGGAGCCAGCAGCTTGTGTGTACCACAGTGGTATGATGAGGATCTACTGATCTAGGATTCCTGTTGGCTCCCTTTGGTTTTGACTAGACCATTTTTTTAGGGGGTATCAAAATTGAAGTGATAGATACTTACCAAGCATAAGAGCATGACAGGTTTCCTCCCAAACACATCTGACATGGCTCCTACAATGGGTGATGTGAGAAACTGAAGAAATGAAAACATTGAGCCCAAGAA
>NW_007455198.1:0-363 GCF_000475195.1 Diaphorina citri | reverse complement strand
GTAGGTACATTGTTTTCCACTAATAATGTCTAGGTAATGATTCTCGGGCGTGTATGACCTAGGTTTTGTTTCCAGCCATTACACATTACACTTTTGTCGCTGTTAAATCGATATTGGAGTCATTAAGCTCGAACTCCAGTTTATACAAAAGATTGATTCTACAACTGTGAAATCTCCAACAATATTTCAGAACCTCTGTCTCGGGGCGTTTTTCCAGAGTGTTCGTTGCTAAAGGTTACTGGGTTGTATGCATAAGCAAAGATTATAACTAAAACCACTCATAGGAAATTAATAGTGAATGTAACTTGATCGATCTAGATAATATTTTGTTACGTTAGTGCTGCTGGTAGTTTGCATCATTCT
>NW_007455197.1:0-363 GCF_000475195.1 Diaphorina citri | reverse complement strand
TTAGTAAAACACTCAGTAGCTCATCATTCTTATTGCAGCACCTATTAGATCCTTTGGTATAGGTTTCGTCCTCCTTTTAGAAGTATGTAAAAAATAAATCTTGTAGGTCTTTTTATTGAATTGTCATGGGTTCGTTGGTTATAGTTTTTAAGTATTTTGGTAACAGGTTTGGTTGCAGTTGTAAATTTGTTGAGTATTTGTAGCCTTAGGCACCTATCTGTACCTACCTACACCCTTTGTAATGGTCTCTATATCTTGTAGTTTCTCTATAGTACGAGTATATACTGTACACTTGCACAAGTTGTTTGTCTCGTGTACCTATCTGTGTTACCGAGAGAATATTTTCAGGATTCGAACCCGAAA
>NW_007455196.1:0-363 GCF_000475195.1 Diaphorina citri | reverse complement strand
GTGGCTTTAGGTTGCTCAGTCTTGAGAGGGGAAGGTTCTTGTTTAAGTGGGGGAGATATCACAGGAGAGATAGGGAGAGGGGAAGAGACGTTAGACTGGGGAGAGGAAGGATTTGTACTGAGAGAGGGCGAGGAAGAAGGAGAAGGTTTGGTAATGTTTTTTGACGATCGGCCGCGACGCCTAGAAGAGAAAATGGCAAATTGGTTATAACTTATAACATTCTGCAAAGAAAAACAAAAGAATCAAGTAAGAGTACAACAAACTTAATTGAATTGTCAAAATAATTAATTTCAGATTTTATTTTCCAAGGTCCAATTTCCCCATGTTTAACGTTATGTCTAAATTTTGGTTTTTACTTTCCTT
>NW_007455195.1:0-363 GCF_000475195.1 Diaphorina citri | reverse complement strand
AATAATACCTAATATTAAAAACTTTTTATTATTTTATTCCTCTATTATTAGGATTCGACTTTTCTGAAGTTAGCTATCTATCATGCCTACGTGCTTACAGTTTAACATTTTATTGAAATCCCACAGGAAATTCCTGTGCAAATAAGATTAAAAATAAATACGAGTAACATCAGCGTACCTATCATATTATTCTTTAATATCTGGATGTAGCGAGGAAACGTAGGTAGTTTCACCAAGGGTCTCTATCTCTATCTCTCTTTCCGTTTTTCTCTCCCACTCTTTCCCTTTCTCTCTTTCTCACACACACTCCCTCGGTCCCTCCCTTTCTCTATCTATCTCTCTCACGTACACTGCCTCTTCCTA
>NW_007455194.1:0-363 GCF_000475195.1 Diaphorina citri | reverse complement strand
GGATCAAAATAATTAGAATAATAATTCTGTCCTTCACCTTTTCCTTTTTTAACTTTCCTTCTTAAAATTTCTCTCTCTCTAGCTCTTCCTTTCTCTCTCTCTATTCATCCCTCCATTTCTTTCTATGTCTCTCTCGTTCTCTCTTTCTCTCCATTTCCCTTTATCTCTCTATCATTTCAACTTCTGCCTTTCTTCTATTTGTTTCATCACATTTTCTTTTCCTTGGTTTCTCACCCTTTTAGCTAAAAATCTCTTCAAATAACAATACCTACCTAACTGATAATAAACATAGAGAAAATCGATCTTGTATCATTAACGATCAAAAGTTTTTTTTTTTTTTTAAGAGGTTTGACAGAGGGAACT
>NW_007455193.1:0-363 GCF_000475195.1 Diaphorina citri | reverse complement strand
TCATGCTGGAAGTTCATCGTGGCCATAATGATAGCGTTGGCCAGAATAGCCACCATGATGAGCAGACGGAAATAGGCAGATTTGAGGAACCTCTGACACACCATCGGGGCAAGTCCTTCCTGTTTGTTCTCATCCAGAGTCACTAGCTTCCAGCCAACTGTACCGTCACTAACCAGGACCTGGAATATAATAAAAACAATCAAATCATGAATTCTTTGTGGTAAAGCAGAGCTTTTTTACAACTTTGGGTATCACAGCCTGAGTGCCTCCTTTACTATTAATTCTCAATTACTCGAATCATCAACATTTTTACACTGGTAATGCCGCCACTGGTCCCTACTCCATTAAAGTAGTTACTCCATT
>NW_007455192.1:0-363 GCF_000475195.1 Diaphorina citri | reverse complement strand
TTATACCTCGTTTCTTCTTTTCTAATCAGTAGGTACCTATAAAAAAAAAAAAAAACGATCGATATATATAAAAATATAGGTACATACCCTAGATTTAGATATGGCTAAAGTAAACTGATAGACACAAAGCTGAAAGTCCACGTTCGTCTCATTAGTAAGCGCCATTTCCCTGAAGAAGTCAAAGTAAAGTATGACATGACAATACCTCCAAGACACATGTCTTGCAGACAAAACTATACAGTTGTCATGAGGTCATTAGTCCAATTAGAACAAGGAGTACTTAACGTGAGTGGTATGGACGAGTGGGGTGGAGAGGCAATAAATAATTTACAAATCTCCCAATAACTTTCCCCATAAGTCTAA
>NW_007455191.1:0-363 GCF_000475195.1 Diaphorina citri | reverse complement strand
GTTGAGAATTTCCCATCATTTTAATCTCTGGAATGGTGATTCGCATGAATGAACCTTGGTGGAAGAGTGGGATAAGAGTTGAAAGCTTGAGCCGAGTTCAGAGTTTATGAGGGAGAAGTTTTTACTCCAAATGGCACGAAAAAAAAAGGAAATGGGGAACAGGGAACCTTATCAAATTCTCCTTAAAACGAGTAATTTTCCAATGGGTTTAATGTTAGTTTATAGCTGCTAAGGCCTTTAATAGTGACGCGGGTTTTACCCATTTGGCGACTTAGCTACCCGCCTACAAAAAAAAAATTGTACTCGTTTTTCGATTGCAAATATTTCAACGGGTTACTTTCTGGTGTTCTCGTGTTGACCCAG
>NW_007455190.1:0-363 GCF_000475195.1 Diaphorina citri | reverse complement strand
AAGGTTAAGTTCTTTGAGGCCACCGCTCTCTAATTTTACACATTATCCTTATTTTGGCACGCAGAGCACACTTAAAAATACCAGTATTTTGATCGCATGATATCATACCATGGACCCTTTGGTAAGAGCCGAGTAGAGTAGTAAAAAATGAAAAATGGGTACATTTCAAAGACCAGTGTTGGTAGTAGAGAGTAGTACCTAATAGCTACCAA
Organism: Diaphorina citri; assembly: GCF_000475195.1. Lineage (NCBI taxonomy): Eukaryota > Metazoa > Arthropoda > Insecta > Hemiptera > Psyllidae > Diaphorina > Diaphorina citri. The sequence continues at coordinate 151 of NW_007455190.1, read as the reverse complement.
TATGGAGCTGATTCCTTGCAGTCTGGGGCGAATCGTAACTTGTGAATATTTGAAAAAAAATTATATTAATTTGAAAATAAGAATACAATGTACCTTATTATTGCTATTACACCCCGGAAAATTGTTTAGAAAAAAATAGAAAAATCTGGAA
>NW_007455189.1:0-363 GCF_000475195.1 Diaphorina citri | reverse complement strand
TGGAACTTGGCGAAGGAATTTCCCATATCACTCAAGGTTGAGGTTGAATTTGAAGGGGGATTTTTCTATTGATGAAAGCTCGGAAGTTGCATATTCACCTTGATAAACGTAAATTGCTGGATATACATTACACCCAACTTTTTCAATAAATGAACTTTAGAAAATCTTGGTTAAATTCTCCAAAGAGCGAACGTAATAAAAAGAGATCGAAAATAAGGTATCTAAAGTAGGTACCTACAAGCTAAGCTGTGACTTGAATAAAAATGTAGTAACATTTTCAAAAGCTAGGTTGGTACTTTTGAAAAAATCTCACCGATGTCACGCGTTTTGTGATTGGTTGAATTTTGTTTTCCTGGTGGGGCA
>NW_007455188.1:0-363 GCF_000475195.1 Diaphorina citri | reverse complement strand
ATGAGGTTTTGAGTACGTGTAATAAATACCTGGTTAGTAGGTATACCTGATAAAAATACAAGAGCAGATAATGAAATGTTTAGCTGCCTATACAGGCTAAAAATCTGTTTCCATAACTTTAAAAAAGAACACAGTTTCGCCCAACATGAAATCAGTCGAGTATATAGAGTCTACATTGTAGAGACTACACGCCTAGGTCTACAATGTAGATCTAGGCGTCCTAGGCCTTAAGTAAGTACTTCATAATACCAGTTAATACACCATGCGTTCTACTAAAATACATGAGCACAAGAGTAGGTATTAACACCTCCTGTTCCTAACAGAGAGTAAACTGTAAATTCTGGCGCTTTTATCCCACTTGAC
>NW_007455187.1:0-363 GCF_000475195.1 Diaphorina citri | reverse complement strand
TCTTGATTCGATTTTTTGATTTTACTTTCATGTAATGATTACCACTGGACTAACCGTGCCCTATTATTATTCTTGATTCGATTTTACTTTCATGTAATGATTACCACTGGACTAACCGTGCCCTATTCTTATTCTTGATTCGATTTTTTGATTTTACTTTCATGTAATGATTACCACTGGACTAACCGTGCCCTATTCTTATTCTTGATTCGATTTTTTTTTATTTTACTTTCATGTAATGATTATAACTGGACTAACCGTGCCCTATTCTTATTCTTGATTCGATTTTTTTTGATTTTACTTTCATGTAATGATTACCACTGGACTAACCGTGCCCTATTATTATTCTTGATTCGATTTTAC
>NW_007455186.1:0-363 GCF_000475195.1 Diaphorina citri | reverse complement strand
AAAAAAAAAAAAAAAAAAAAAGGGTACCCACCTACAAGAGGGTTGATCTTTTTTTTGTAATCATTTATTCTTTCATTGTATTTATTTTGTCATTGGGATTAATAGTCCATGGTTTGTACTGCAGGTATTCTATTCAGGTAGTCATTAGGTTTATTTTATCTCCCGAATGGGATTTGTTAAGTTTGGACTGCATGTTTATGTAGGTATCTATCAGTGCATGAAATATTTAGGGGTAGTACCTACGTTAGTTTTTTTTTATTTATTTATTAATTTTGTCCCATTTGCTTTCTTTCAGGATTGTTAAAGTTTTGACCTTACAATATGACCTCTCTGTATAAAATCACAGTTGCCGATGTGAGCTTA
>NW_007455185.1:0-363 GCF_000475195.1 Diaphorina citri | reverse complement strand
CATTTCAACCTACATAGAAAGAGTTTGTATTTGTACTCTGATGTTCGCAAAATATCTAGTATTTTCGTCAGAAAAAAAGTTCTGTACAGGGAACGATTAGATACAAAATCTTAAGGGAAAATTTCCTTAGTGTTAAAAGTTTTTGACCAAATTTTAGAGTAACCAGCTCATAGGGAATATGTATAAGAATCATTTAATTTAGGGTAGATATTAGGGGCGTAAACCAACAAGAGGGAAGTTTGGGAACGAACTATTTCTCAAAGAGGCCTAAATAGTAAATAGACGAAGCGTGAGGACTGAAGAGTCCTCTTGTCAGAGATTTCAAACAATACCTTCAGAACTTATAAATTACATCGAAAATTT
>NW_007455184.1:0-363 GCF_000475195.1 Diaphorina citri | reverse complement strand
AAGAAGTAACAAATGTACAATGTACAAATAAATGTACAATGTACAAAGAAGTAACTACTTGAATAAGTGCATGATAAACTAGTATAGCTCCGCTATACTGTAGTAATAGAAAGTAAAAAAAAAAAAAAAATGGAATGAAAATATCTAAATTTGAAAATAGGTATAGGTACCTATGCTGATTTACTGTAGTAATAGAAAGTAAAAAAAAAAAAAAAAATGGAATGAAAATATCTAAATTTGAAAATAGGTATAGGTACCTATGCTGATTTGCTGATATTGAAAAAGAGTGATAAGATAACAAAATGCGTAGATAGGTAGGTACCTATTCGATCTATTTGAGCCCCTAACCCTAATCCCTATGGT
>NW_007455183.1:0-363 GCF_000475195.1 Diaphorina citri | reverse complement strand
AAAAAAAAAACTGAACCATCAAGTTTTTTATTGGACAGCAGGGTTCATATAAATTAGAGAGTGGAAAGTTGATATTTCTGAAATTAAATAATAATGGGAATGAATTAAAATGGTTGATTGACCTCAAAGTTGGACTGAAATGACTCAATGGCTCCTACAAACCGCAAGAGTTGCGGTGAAACAAGGAGACAAATAAGCACATTTACAAGCAAACTGACTAAAAGCAAAACCATCGACAAACAAAGAAACCAGAAAAATACAAAAATTGTCGAAAAACGAAGCTTAGAATTCACTTTGGTCGTTGAATTCTTTGAGTTTTTCACAGAATAAATGAAAAGCAAGGTTTGATAATATTATAATATA
>NW_007455182.1:0-363 GCF_000475195.1 Diaphorina citri | reverse complement strand
TAATGCGAAGTTGTGTTTGGAATGTTTGCCAGAAATCAGAATATCTATCTGATTCCGATTTGCCTTAGGAGCTAGAAGTGGAAACTTGACAGCACACAGACATAATTAGTGGAGTAGGTTGTGAAAAATATTACCTATGTACTAAATGACTATAGGTACCTATTAAACTAAGGGAACTGTTAATCCCGTGGTAACACTGCACTTGTCATGCGGAAGGTTCCGGGTTCGAAGGTATTGTGTCTCTTCTCTCCCATCAGAAAAGGGACATACTACGGGATGAACATACTATGCGGCAGAGGAGAAGGACATATCAGAATTTAAACTATGTAGTTTCCACCTGCACATTGCATAATCATTGTATTC
>NW_007455181.1:0-363 GCF_000475195.1 Diaphorina citri | reverse complement strand
CCCCCCCCCCCCCCCCAATTTAAATTGACTACCTACCTATTATCAAGAGAATACAGAAAAATCAGCAAAAGGTTGAGCACTGGGTGGGGGCTGACCACTGGAGCACTTACCCTACCTACTTAATGCTGTCTAATTTATCATCTATACTTAAGCTGTACATTAGTGGTTCAGTGAGCCTTAGCTGTAAACTCACTCAGAAAATGGGCAGCTTTTTTGGGGACTCTCAAAAACCTAGGCAATTCATACTAGGTTCTAAAAAAAATACCAAGATGTTTAATACATACATATGGCATATTCCATCAAAATTGGACAAACCATTCAATTCAATTTACATAATTGGTATGGTGAAACAACCAGACAGAC
>NW_007455180.1:0-363 GCF_000475195.1 Diaphorina citri | reverse complement strand
TCGTCCCGAAATCAAAGAGAGGAGGAAGACAGGATAGGAGAAAGCCAGCCTTTCCGAGAACGAACCTTATCCCTTTAGGATAAAATTCGCCCCGGCCGGGAATCGAACCCACGACCGAGTGCTTACAAGGCAGACGCTTTACCAACCAAGCTAACTAGGCTGGCAATTCCCTTGTTTAATACAGCACCTCTTTGTTTTTAGAACACCTTGTGAACTTGCTCTTTACAAAATAAGTAAATACTTATTTTAAGAAATCTCTTGTTGGTGTTAAGTTTAAGTCGATCATGTTCTGGTAACACTAGTTCCAACTCTTGTTTCAGTAGTGACAGTGAGAGAGAGCGAGAAGAAGTGGAATCGATCAAG
>NW_007455179.1:0-363 GCF_000475195.1 Diaphorina citri | reverse complement strand
ATGAGGGGGAGAAGAAGGAGGAGGAGGAAAATAAAGAGGAGGAAGGAGAAGGACAATGAAGAGGATGAGGAGAAGAGGGGATTGACAACAGAAAGAGGGGCGAAAAAAGCTAAAAAGGACAAGGAAGGGGAGCAGAAGGAGAAGGAAAAGTAGAAAGAGGAAGAGAGCAAGGAATAAGAGGAGGAGAAGCGGAGAAAGGATGAGAACTAGGGAAAACGAGGGAATTGTCAAGAGAAAGAGAAGAGGGTGGAGAAAACAAAAAGCAGGGTTTATACGCTTTTCCCGGAATGAAATTCCATGACTTTTCCAGAAAATTTCCATGACTTTTTCCAGTATGAGGGGGAATGCGTCGCAGGCTGTTTT
>NW_007455178.1:0-363 GCF_000475195.1 Diaphorina citri | reverse complement strand
AATTACCCCGTCCTCCCACACCCCCCACTTTACCCTACGAAAACCCTTTCGTGACGAACAATTTTGAACGATTTTTTTCCAATTGATGGAACTTTTATGTCCTTTAATTTTTGGAAAGCATTATTACTTTGCAGTCAGCAGTACATGAAGAGCTCAAAGGGTCACCTTTCCAGATACATACCAATCATTCTCAAATAGCTCTGTGTTCAGAGTTACTCGTATTATGCATATGGAAATGTTTTGTCATCTTTAGACTTTTAGAGCCTACCTAAAGGAGGAACAATCAACAATGGCATCTTTAATATTTTTGGCATTTTAAGTGCCAGAACCCCGATCTCAAAAGCTGCATAACTTTCCGTCATA
>NW_007455177.1:0-363 GCF_000475195.1 Diaphorina citri | reverse complement strand
TTTTTTTCTCTATCCAATCCTTTGTGTTCAAATGTTTCTTCAGTAAACCTCTTTAGTCCATGAAACGAAGACTTTTTGACGGACAAATACAATTCTGGGGTTTCTGCCCAAGAGGTAGGGGAGAGTGTCTTGAATAAGGAATAAGGGGTCAAAAGTCAACCGCGTTCAACCGCGCCAAGATTTATAGATTGTAATTTACCTAGTACCTACCTATTTTAGATTTTTTTAGACGTTTAAATGAGATTATTGACGCCGATTTTGGTTTTCAAGATAAATAATTATTTCGTTATTATTAAATATGTTTATATTAGACATCCTAGGTTATAAAGTTATGAAATAGGTAACTACAAAACTTATTACCTT
>NW_007455176.1:0-363 GCF_000475195.1 Diaphorina citri | reverse complement strand
TGGTTTTCGGATGGTTCGTCTTGGCATGACTTTGGACACTGGTGGATCGGGTTTTTTGAACCGCGAAGAATTAGCTATAGCGTTACTTTTCACGGTCGTACACTCTGATTGGACAGATTTCGAAACCGATTTGGTGATCCTAGTTTTCTGATTATTATTTAAATTGATCGACTGATCTGTGGATTTAGCTTCTAGAGAGGTTATTGAAGTCTTAGTTTCCAAAGACTGTGTTCTGGAAGACTGGGTTTTGGTCATGGTCTTGGTTTCCAGGGAGTGCGTCCTATAAGACAGGGGGTTGGGCAGTTTGCTTCTTGTATCTAAAACTTGACTATCAGATTTAACACTGCGAGATTTTGTCTCTCT
>NW_007455175.1:0-363 GCF_000475195.1 Diaphorina citri | reverse complement strand
CATAATACCTACCCATCCTATTTATCATAATGTGATTTTCTTCGTCTCCTCTTGCATTAATCTCTATTGTCTATCTAGAATTTGAATATTTTTTTAACGGTCGTCGACATCAGCAATGTTTTTTCTTCTTTTTAATGGCGTGATGAGATGCATGTTATACAGATTGCCATGTTATACAGTTGATACCATGTTTGGTTGGTCTTTTTAACAAATGTATGCATTATGAACCATCATGTGCCTTGGTAATACGATCTTCGAAGCTCCAAATTTATCTACATTTGCGAATCTCCTTTGGACTTTGGTAATATTGATTGTTTTTACTTACATTTCATAAGTGTACTCATTCACCGATTTTCTTTGTAA
>NW_007455174.1:0-363 GCF_000475195.1 Diaphorina citri | reverse complement strand
CTGCCAATTTATGGTCAATAACCAGACTGGTGTGCCGAGCCTAGTGAAAGTCAATCTAATAAGTTCAGACTTTCGGAGTGGTAGTACCAGCTCCCATGACATAGTGTCTTAGCTTAAGCGACCAAGGGCTTGATGGGCCGCACAAAGAAGCTTGGTGGGCCTAACGCCAAACAGAAAAGCTTGGCGAGCCTCACAAAGAATTTTGGCGGACCGCAGAGAAAAGCTTGATGGACCTCACAAAAAAGCTTGGTGGGCCGTACAGAAAAGGTTGATGGGCCGAAAGATGAGTATGGTGGGCCGCAAGTTGAGTGCGGCTGTTTTTTAGAGTGCCGCTAACATCCCTCTTCTACCTATGTACCTTAC
>NW_007455173.1:0-363 GCF_000475195.1 Diaphorina citri | reverse complement strand
TGACATGGAAGAGGCCTTAGATCGAAACTGTAGAGGGCCGGGTAGGTTCAGATTATACGGGGAGTAGGTATCCATGAAAGCTTGGGCCGTGTGCATCAGGGCCGGACTATGGGCCTTGTCTGAGTTGTAGCCAGACTCTTGGCGGCGAGTATGCACAGGGGAGGAATTGTTTTCTTCTGAGTCCGAGCTGGGATTCTCATTGGATTTGTCTGAAATGAAGACATCACAATAATAGATATACTATCTTTGAACGAAACATGTAAGAGTTGACTCATGTTTTGACATATACTTAGTTCGGCCTCATGAGGACAATTGAGTAGCTAGTTTATTAGACTAACGAGCAGTGGTGGTATTACCAAAGTA
>NW_007455172.1:0-363 GCF_000475195.1 Diaphorina citri | reverse complement strand
GAGGGAATGAGGGATTGAGGGAGAGAGAGAGAGAGAGAGAGAGAGAGAGAGAGAGAGGGGGATTGAGGGAGAGAGAGAGGAGATAGAGAAAAAGGGATGGCGAAAGTGAAATGGGGATCATTTAAAACTTTCTCTCTTTGTTCTAAAACAATTTAAAGAATGGAGGCCCCATCACTTGTAACAGAAAGGCCTATAAAATAAATTTTGTGAATAAATGAAGGATAATAATTCCGAAGCGCTTCAGATTATGAATAGATCATTTTAGTTTTTCATTGTAATGTATTAGTAGATATTTTTGATTGTAATATTTGTAATTAATCACCATAATAAATCATTTCATGATCTCTGATGTGATTAAAGATG
>NW_007455171.1:0-363 GCF_000475195.1 Diaphorina citri | reverse complement strand
CAAAGGAATCACCCTAGTCAGGGCTGATTGAGAGGCTGACGAAAAACGCCGACCCCGTCTGTACACGAGAAGAGGCGAAGAAGAAGATAGAAAGAACTGTAACTGCTAAGGTCTTATCGTCCCGAAGGCGAAGAGAGAAGGAAGACACGATACGAGAAAGACAGAGTTTCTGAGAATGAACCTTATTTCTTTAGGACAAAATATGCCCCTCGTGGGAATCGAACCCGCGACAAGGCAGACGCGCTACCCTTCAAGCTAACTAGGCTGGCAAAAAAGAAAAAAATCCAATGGATCAGTTGCGCTTACTTGGGTGATGTTTCAAAGTCATAGAGCAGGAAAAATGAGGACCAACGGAATTTTTCT
>NW_007455170.1:0-363 GCF_000475195.1 Diaphorina citri | reverse complement strand
TGATCGTACCTACACAAATGTCTTCTTCATCTCCACTTCATTCTGATTTCATACAACGAGCGCTATCTACCGGTCTGTTCAGCAAACAGATGAAAACATCGCCCCAAACGCAGAACAAAACCCACAACTCCCTCCTTTTATTATCGATCGATAATAATGGCCGCTCTCAGTTTGTTCGTTTCCATGGCAACCAAAAAGTCATAAAAATCCAGAGTGTTAGTGATGAGGATGATGGTTATAATGAAATAGAGAATGATTATTGTGAAGAGTATAATAATAATGATGATGATGATGATTATGATGAAGATGATGATGGTTCTCTCAAGATGACAAAGAATGAAGGGTGTTGGATTAACATTTTGT
>NW_007455169.1:0-363 GCF_000475195.1 Diaphorina citri | reverse complement strand
TTATTCTGATATGTTTGACAATTTTACCCCATAGAGCTCTAGGGTGGCCAAAACACCATCCGTCAACCAAATGTTTGAACTGACCTGGAAATGGTGACAAATGGTGCCGTGTACTGAGTGGCTGAGTTCCTGGACCTACCCCTGGTACAACAGTTTGGAGAGGAATCCTGATCCGCAGTTACTGCTACAACAACAAATTAATGGTGCTTTTCCGCAGAGGGTTAGATGATACGGGATGCCTTGGAAACTACCCTTACTATTCAAGTGCTTTTATGATTGGCACTGTATTCAAGTGCCTTTAATATGATTAACACTGAAGAGGCCGAGAGCCAAGTAATCAACCGAGAGTCAATTATGAGATTT
>NW_007455168.1:0-363 GCF_000475195.1 Diaphorina citri | reverse complement strand
CAATTTCTTATAGCTTTTTTTATCAGCTTTCTAACCATTATACTTTCATTCCCGATTTCGCGTCGCTACGACCTCGTAGAGGCCGCGCAAGCAACTTAGTCCCGAGCTCATATGTGAAAAATGATACCTATTTCTCAGGGAAAAAACGCTCCAACGACGGGGTTTCGAAAGGGATTCGACCTAAACTCTACAATTTCTTATAGCTTTTTTTCTCAGCTTTCTAACCATTATACTTTCATTCCCGATTTCGCGTCGCTACGACCTCGTATAGGCCTACCAACGAAATTAGTCCCGAGCTCATGTGTGAAAAATGATACCTATTTCTCAGGGAAAAGACGCTCCAACGACGGGGTTGCGAAAGGG
>NW_007455167.1:0-363 GCF_000475195.1 Diaphorina citri | reverse complement strand
GCTATGGTCTTATCGTCCCGAAATCGAAGAGAGAAGGAAGACAGGATAGGAGAAAGCCAGCCGTTCCGAGAACGAATCAGGATAAAAATCCGCCCCGGGCGGTAATCGAACCCGCACAAAACTCTTAGTTAAGCTAGGAAGTATGTATTGTTATCAAAAGCTTTATCGATGAACATTAACATAGATAAATGGTGTTTTATTTTTTACCACGTGAGACTCGAATGCACCGTCACGCTATACAATTTATGTTAAACCATCCTCTGTTCTCCTCCCCCCCTCCAGATCTCGTTACCATCCCGCGGGCCCCGCAGCCTACCCACCTGGCCACTACGGTGCCCCCCCGCCCCCCGGGGCCCTCTACTA
>NW_007455166.1:0-363 GCF_000475195.1 Diaphorina citri | reverse complement strand
GTTCGTATTACTAGAGAATTATAAATAACCCTTTCGCTACGTTCGGTCCAATTTATGCTTCTCCTTTGTTTTAGTCCAGAACACCGTTGTTCATGAACAAAGTGTGTGGTTATTTGGTGTTACTTGACATTAGAGTTTTTGTCAAAACAATTTTCGTATTCACCCTTTGGTAACCACCACATACTTGGGTAAAGCAAGGTCTTACTTATGTTAATAAATTATAATTCTTCTGTAAGTAGGCTTCTCACAAGTTGTCTCCCTCCTATCATTGTACTCGTATGTTCCTAGTTTGGTCCAGTAGATGTGTCCTATTTAAGTAAGCTTCAGTAGGTGTCCAGTTCAGTCTTATTCAAGGAAGTGCTT
>NW_007455165.1:0-363 GCF_000475195.1 Diaphorina citri | reverse complement strand
GAGAATGCCTCGAACATGAACTTTTATCCGGTGTCAACACGTAGGTAGTTTTTTTTTTTGTTTTTTTTAGGTTTTTTTTTTAATTGAGTGCCTCACTTCCAAAAGGGGACAAATTTAGCCTTTTTCAAGACCAAAACCATTAAAATCGGCTGCTTGCTTCAAAAGATCTGAGTTTTTCGTGTTTTCCCTAGGAATGTTCACTTTTGGAATTAGACTACTCAATTGTGTTAAACATAGTTAAATACTTGTCACAAATATCGTCCGCCTATTATTACACCTAGATAAATTTTATGACTTGACTTGGACTCGAACCACCAACCTCCAGATCCAAAGTGCAACGCGTTGACCCCTGAGGCTTAAAAA
>NW_007455164.1:0-363 GCF_000475195.1 Diaphorina citri | reverse complement strand
CTTTGCATGTAGAACCATAATTGTCAGCATTTCCTTTGTGCCCCGTGTAACAGGGCCAGTATTATGAGATTATGACTTTCGTACAATTGACCCTTTACTCTGCCCCCCTGCTGTACTGTACAGTTGTTTATGAAGAATGTATAACTTGCCCCCGAATGGTGTCAAGAAATCTCCCCCTGTAGAAAAGAAGGTACTAAAAGGGTTAAACCACCACTTGAAATGATATGGTAATGAGCTAGCTGAATGAATGTTTAATTGATTAACCCAAAACTAGGATGTTTAGCTGCCCCTTTTCGCTTAGGACCCTTTCTTTGAACTGTGCTATAGGAAAATCGAAAATCATCTCATGATAAATGCACGATT
>NW_007455163.1:0-363 GCF_000475195.1 Diaphorina citri | reverse complement strand
GGGTCGTTGGGGATGTGCGTGTGGCCGTCCAGGAGGTTTTCAATTACCTGCGAGGGAGAGAGAAACAAGTTACTGGTTGTTCAGGGTTTAAAGGGTCTTTTTTTTTTAATTTAAGCAAGGTTTTAATTTATAAAAGGAGTAAAGGGACTTTTCAGTCTCATTCTGGCAGTATAAACAGGGTATATTCTATTCTATTCTAAACGCTTTTCCCGGAATGAAATTCTATGACTTTTCCAGAAAAATTCCATGAAATTTCCAGAAAATTAGGGGGCGGAGCGGAGGTACTTAAAAAACAGTAAGATTACCCCTTCATTTAAATATGGGATGCCAAGTTTTCTTAAAATCTTTCTAAAGCCCAAAATG
>NW_007455162.1:0-363 GCF_000475195.1 Diaphorina citri | reverse complement strand
AGAAAAATTCCGTTGGTCCTCATTTTTCCTGCTCTATGACTTTGAAACATCACCCAAGTAAGCGCAACAGATCTATTGGTAGCGCGTCTGCCTTGTCAAGCGCTGGTTCGCGGGTTCGATTCCCGCCCGGGGCGAACTTTATCCTAAACAGATGAGATTCGTTCTCGGAACGGCTGGCTTTCTCCTATCCTGTCTTCCTCTCTTCGATTTCGGTAATGAAAAAAATAAGTCATTTTAAGGTCGAGTTTTATCACCGTGGATTGTCTCAGGATTGAGTTCAATCCGAGGTTGACCTGGCTATTAAATATAGGGAAATCCTCGTTTCATCTCAATCCCGAGTTGTTAAACCATAAGTAAATTGTC
>NW_007455160.1:0-363 GCF_000475195.1 Diaphorina citri | reverse complement strand
ATGTGGATACCTCAATGCTGCCTTTACCCGGAAGACACACACGGTCTGCCAACACTGTCAGAACATTCACTCATCAAGGTAGAGTTATTTTCTATGTTGGCTGTACCATGTACCATGGTACTTGCTCTTGTGTTGGCAACACTGCGAAGTCATCGCCAATATTTTTCAAAAAACGGGTTAGGATTTAGGTGGTTTGGTCTTGGATTTCAAGTTCTGCACAAGCTTACAGCGCAAGAAGCTTGGTGACTTGGTATTTCTCCTGTACCTACCTCTCTACCTAACTACCTACTTGATCAAAAGCATGGTTAGGTATTGTAGACAACTAGACTTTTGAAAATGTATCATCCCAGCCCATTACTAGGC
>NW_007455159.1:0-363 GCF_000475195.1 Diaphorina citri | reverse complement strand
GTTTATATTTTGCACGTTGCATATTCAAAAGAAATTAACGGCATTCATAGGATTTTTTTTTTTTTTAGCTTCTCATGTTTTCTTATTTTCTTCTTTAAGTGCTTATCCGCTTTCGCATGTTGGCGATGACTCTCTGTACTTTTTTCTTTGCTATTCTGAATAGTTAGTTCTTTGGATATCTTCCCATATCACGCCCTAAAGTTCTGCAACCATCTTTAGCCGTAGGTATATTCAGGGGTCCCCAGACTTTATAAACACTCTGTATAGGTATCTACCTACTAGGTATTGTTAGCAGAGCGTGGTTCTAAGAAAGCAACAATAAGAAGGCACTGACTTCATTTGGATGAACGATTATACTTTATT
>NW_007455158.1:0-363 GCF_000475195.1 Diaphorina citri | reverse complement strand
TTCCTAATGGATTACCCATCCCCAATGTCCTGAAATTAAGCAACATCTTACATGGTTGGTATCTAGATAGCCAAAAGTCCAAGCCCATCCATCATATGCTGCTGGCTTTGTGAGGATGACAAATCAAGAATGTAGATAGAGAAATAACAGAACTGTTACACTTCACAGGTAGGGGAAGTGTATCAGTTACTCTACCTGTGAAGTGTACCAGTTATTTCTCTATCTACATTCAATATGGACCTTCACAAAGTTACTGAGGCATCCATCCAGATGAAAGACAGATAACAAAAGAAAAGGGAGTAGACCCCTGCAAAATATATCCCTCTTTACCACATACTCGTATATTTCATATCCTTTCCCCAT
>NW_007455157.1:0-363 GCF_000475195.1 Diaphorina citri | reverse complement strand
TAAACTTGTATTGGGAGATGTTGACTCAATTATCAGTTGCTTATGAAATAACACTCAACACTCATATTTTATGAATACACTCAACATTGATTAGTTCATGGTAATCCTGACTCATCATGCCATCTCAGCTCTCAGGATGATGCTCCACACTGATAGCTTATCTTTCTGTCCCCTTGCTATGTTTTGAAAGAAATGCCCAAGTACTCGTACACAACTATAAAATGAAATTGTTTCATTTAAACTTGGGTCCAGTAACACTTAATCAATCTATCAGTCAAACGAACAAACAAACAAACAGGAACTCAAAATGGAAGTAATTTCTTTGATCTTGGGTTCAGTACCGCACTATAGCTTATTATTGAA
>NW_007455156.1:0-363 GCF_000475195.1 Diaphorina citri | reverse complement strand
CACTGCCTCGTGGGTTGGTGAGTATTTTGTATGAATGCCTGGTAATTGTTTTGTGTATGCAATGTGCTATACAGAAATATGAACATTCTCCGTGTCAAATGACTTGAAAGGACAGACACCCTTAACCCCTAACCGTAGGTCTTGTTTGTTTGACAGAGGTCGTAAAACGTAAAACTATACCTGCAGAGGTTTTTAGCCCGTCCTTCCTTTATTATTACGATAGTAATAAAAAAGGTATAAGGGACGGGCTATTGTATTCGCTTCGGTTTCGTCTGTCTGTCTGTTCCCATAGATCCATAGAAGGACTTATCCAAACCTGGTCGACCTATATATCAAATTAAAGGTCTTTTTACCAGGAACACG
>NW_007455155.1:0-363 GCF_000475195.1 Diaphorina citri | reverse complement strand
GAAGGCAGTATATCCATGGATATACTGCTTTCTCTCTTAAATACTCTTAATGTCTGGCGCTTACTGCTTTGCTCTTTAACATGGCAGAGATAATTTTGGGATATACTGCCTTCTTCCTTGTCTGTGCTCCTTGTATCTTCGTTGTTTTTTTTCGTAGACTGTTTTTGATGCGTTTTTTGAATTCTACGCATAAAAATACGTGGGTATAGATATATAACTCAAAATGTCAAATTTTGGACTTACTGCCCTCTTTTTTAGCAGGGCAGAGTATCAGGCTGTGTTTATGCCTTTTTGCGTGTAAAGTTGGCGGGAAATTCGAATTTTTGATTTTTTTTCCGCAACTTGTACAATCTGAATTCATTT
>NW_007455154.1:0-363 GCF_000475195.1 Diaphorina citri | reverse complement strand
TGTACGTTAGGTAAGTTGAAACTCTAATTAAAAGTTTATAAGGCCCGCTACACACGTTACAGTCGCACAAGCCAGGCCTCACCGGCCGGTGCGCGGTGCCCGGAACGTGTGTAGCTGGCCTAAAATTTATGATAGAACGGACTTTGGTGTTCTGTAAACAACTACATACACATATTTTCATGCTAGACAGAGGTCAGATGACCTTTCTCTTTACGAATCAGCGTAACTCATGGGCACACTTCGCAAATCACGACTTCAAGACGCACGACACGATGTATGTAGGTAAGTATGTGTAATGTGTATGTACTCGTATATCTCTGAACTCGCACTTCGTGCTCGGGAGGGGGGCTTCGCCCCCCTCCA
>NW_007455153.1:0-363 GCF_000475195.1 Diaphorina citri | reverse complement strand
AATCGCGTGCACGCTGAAAAAACCACCCTCTGAATTCTAAAGGTAAGACGCCAGCTTATTTCCTTCCTTGTTTTTTTTGCCTGGTCCTTCGGAAAACGCCTTTGACCAAACATAGAGACTATTGCTATAGACCCGGTGGTTAGTAGGTATTATTTTATGAGAAACATATTTGTCATAAAATAAAATTAATAAAATGGACACAGAATATGTAGTGTAATACCTACTACACTTGTGTGGCGTCAGAACTGAAATTTTCCCACGAAAGAATCAAAATTTTCTATGTATATATATTTGTTCCAGAAAACCTGAAAGTGATCGCCACTTTCTCGGTGGGACATGATCATCTCCACCTGGATGAGATCA
>NW_007455152.1:0-363 GCF_000475195.1 Diaphorina citri | reverse complement strand
AGTTATCATATGTGTCGGAAAAAATCTGCTGGAAAAACATACATAGCATGCTTTAAAAATAGGTTAAACATGTACTTTGTGAAGATTGTGCAGTAGAGAGCTCAAAAAATAAATTTAAAACTTAAAAAACTTATTCCGGTTCTCCTGAAAAATGTAATTTTTGCACTTACGCCACTTCGTGTTTAAGACGACGATATCAACCCCAGGTACTGAACGTTTCAAAAGATTTCGCAATGAGGAGAAACCGCTCGAATCCCAGGTGCTTTTCAAAACTCAAAAATACTCACATAAAAGGAGGAAGGAAGAACAATATTATCCTGAACATAGCATAATAACGTCAGACTAAGCATACACCGACATCTA
>NW_007455151.1:0-363 GCF_000475195.1 Diaphorina citri | reverse complement strand
GGTTCATATCAAACCTTATGTTGACAGTGGAGTACAACAAACAAGCTGTATGCCCTGTGCTCATCAAAGTATTTCCGTCGAAGATTATGGTTCTGAGGAAGATTATGGAGATTTGATATTTACTTCTGAGCCTGAATCTCAAGCTGAACCACCTCGATCTCCTAGTCCAATACCAGTTGATGGTGATCCTGTTCAAGTGCAAGATCAGTATTTGCAAGATCAATATTTCACTCCTCCTGATAGTCCTCCCCATGTTCCTAGTCCCCCTCCTCTTCCTCCACCTCTTGTTCCTATGACTTCAAGACCAGAACGTGTTCGTCGTGTTCCTGCCAGACTTCTTGATTATGACCTGTATTAACTTGA
>NW_007455150.1:0-363 GCF_000475195.1 Diaphorina citri | reverse complement strand
GGATGTAGTGAACAGACGATGAATGAGCTCCTGAATGTAGCAAAGGATGTAGATGTAGCAGGGATGTAGTATGGCAATATTGTTTCATAGGAAATCTCACCCATAGCTCCATTTACTTGCATATATGACTTTTTCTTGCTCTTCTAATGCAGTGAATAGGAAATTGCAATACAAAGGAAGAAATTATTGCCTATTATCTTATATTAGGACCATTCAAACCGTATGTGGAGTTCATCCTTCTCATCGAATATTGATAGCATTGGCAGTCATTCATCTGTGTTTAAGTTATTCTTTCTACGTTCAGGATTTGTAATATTTATCCGTATTTATTGGTTTTATAATTTATAGCCTTTTTCGGGCGGC
>NW_007455149.1:0-363 GCF_000475195.1 Diaphorina citri | reverse complement strand
TGCTGTATCCTAATATATTTTAAGCTTAATTTATAGTCATATTTATTAAGATTTTATGTACGTAGGTATTGTATTAATTTACAGTTAGTAACAGTTCCATCCTGTTTGACCCACATTTTGTTAAATTTTAAATACTACGTTAAATACTATTAATTTTAGTTCCTGCATTAAAAATTGGAATCTACTTAAATCTGAGCCTAGTTAATAAATTTAATTACTTATCTTCTACCTTTAAGTTATTACATAGGTACACATTTACGATACTATAAGCATGAAGCACGTAAGTAGGTATTATACTTTTAGAATATTTATTTAAACTCTCTTTCTGTACAATACTTACTTTTTTGAGACATATTATCAATA
>NW_007455148.1:0-363 GCF_000475195.1 Diaphorina citri | reverse complement strand
TTTTCTCTTGAGATTCTTTATCGTGCAAACTTGGGAAACTTTGACAGAAATCATTTTCCCCCGTTTCTAAAGAGCAAAGCACCTTCCTGCCCACCATAGTTAAAATTATTATTGAAACCTGCACGTCATTCATGTTGATGGAAAAAAATGTAAGTGGTAATAATAATGATTTTATTTATTTATTTTTACCTATTGGCTTTTTTGTATAAGCCTATGTACTTGTAATCACAAACAGGAAAGTTTAAAAATATTAATTACATATGTGCACAGGTACCTACTTAGCATTTTTCACAAAGTTCTTATTCAAGGTGACTTAATGATATTTGTTTATGATAGTGTACGTACCTACTTATTTTGTTCTGT
>NW_007455147.1:0-363 GCF_000475195.1 Diaphorina citri | reverse complement strand
TCAAGGTACTCCAGACCAACTGAGGCTAAACTAGACTTTTGGAGTGACAAATCAGATTTTTAAATTGGTCCTTTGGTCTAAGAACTCTCTGAGGAAAAGAGCCATTAGAGGCCAATGGGGTTCATTGGGTAACATCTGTTCAACTTTGCTAGATTTCATCAAAAGTGGACTAATCAAGATAGACAGTCTGACTAACAAAATATTTGGAATAAAACCTTGGGTTATTAAAATAAATTCAACTGGTTGTCAAATATTTTTCAGGACATAGCAGACATGTCTGACAATGAGTACATGAGTGACCAAGACTCGGACGCAGGGAGTGAAGTGAGTCGTAAAAGTGGAAGCTCTGCTGGAAGTAACAGA
>NW_007455146.1:0-363 GCF_000475195.1 Diaphorina citri | reverse complement strand
CCCACATCTCGAAGCTCTCCAGATATTTCTCTTCTTTCTTCCTCATCGTCCACGTTTCCGCTCCATACAGCACCACACGCTTAGGTCTTATCGTCCCCAAAATTAAAGGATGAAAGAGGACAGGATAGGAGAAAGCCAGCCGTTCGGAGATCATACCTTATGCTTAGGATAAAGATTGTCCTGGCTCGAATCGAACCCGCGATGTAGCACTTACAAGACAAGACGCGCTACCCTAGGAGCTAATTACAACATATTAGGGTATTTTTTTAGGATGATTTCGCCAGGCTAGTTAGCTTAGTTGGTAGTGCGTCTGCCTTGTAAGCGCTAGGCCGCGGTTTCGATTCCCGCCCGGGGCGGATTTTA
>NW_007455145.1:0-363 GCF_000475195.1 Diaphorina citri | reverse complement strand
GGAGAAGAAGAGGAAGGGACATGACGAAGAATATTAAGGGAAGAAATATGATTAGGGAGAAAACAGAATGGGAAGGGAGGGAATCAGTGTCGTAGAAGGGATAGAATTGATGGAAGGAAAATAGGAGGCTCCTAAATGGCGAGATTCACAATTAAAGATTAGGTCAGCCACTCGCTGATCAGGTGTACCTGTCGTCAGGTCTACCTGATAGTGTGTTTGTTTTCATCAGCTGTCAGGTAGTACCTATCTATTTATTTATTTTTTAATGGGTCTGATAGAGGGAGCTCTAACTGCTAAGGTTTATCGTCCTGAAAGCAAAGAGAGAAGGACTACAGAATAGGAGAAAGCCAGCCGTTCCGAGAA
>NW_007455144.1:0-363 GCF_000475195.1 Diaphorina citri | reverse complement strand
AAAGTATGCGTTTGATGTGGATCAGGTTCTTGTATTCTAATTGAAAACTTGAAATAATTATTGTGCACATTACATTGTGGTTCGAGAGCCTGTTTCAGTTTTTAATTCAGTCCAGGGTGTCTCAGACGCCAAAGTTTGAAATAGAATCAGTTAAATGTCTTCTGTTTCTAAGGTTGAAAGACGCTTTTCTATAAAGCAAATTCTATTTCTTCAAATAGTAACTAGTGATTCGGCAAGCAAGAAATTTGTGCAATAAGGGTTCAAAAAATGTCTTACTGGACACTCGGAATTGTGAGATCTTACTCAAATTTAGTTGTTCTTTATAAGATGGAATGCAAATATCTTGAATTATCTGATCATTAA
>NW_007455143.1:0-363 GCF_000475195.1 Diaphorina citri | reverse complement strand
TCTCTCTCTCTTCCTCCCCTTAATGCTGCCAGTTGTTTTCATCTTGGGTTGCCCACTTAGAAGAACACCACTAAAGTAACTCAGAACAATTTCAAAGTTTAAACGGTGCTTCGTTTATTATGGCATGCCCTGTTGATCTTTTCCTTGCGACGAAGAAGTGTGCTCTTCGTTTTGCATCTACTTGAAGAAGAACCAGAAAAGAAAATGAATTTTGTTGTAAACTTAGAAGGAGGGAAAACTAAATAAACCTCTTATGCACAAGCGGGAGATGAAATAGAAATACAGAATAGAAATACATCGTAGAACGGACGGGACGGTTCGAAGTATCGTACCTTCTGTAGTATCATCATTTGTCGCAGGTCT
>NW_007455142.1:0-363 GCF_000475195.1 Diaphorina citri | reverse complement strand
TCTGGTCACTAATTGCTAACAGGTTATTGACCCATAGGAAATACCCTTCACCTAGCTGTGCCTGATTTTTATGGGGGAGGTTTTATGGTATTGTACTGTGAGGTAGCATGCTACAATTTGGTCGTACAATCATCACATGGCAGGAAAATCCGGACTGATAAAGAGGTTTTAATTTTTGTACAACTCCCGTACGAGAGTTAATTGTTTGTAATGATCTCATGATTCCAAGAATTCCATCATAGTAAGAGGAGGATTAAAACTATCACTGCCGAATCAGATATTCATCCGCCTCGGTGGTGTAGTGGTCAAGGCGCTCGCCTGGTAAACAGGAGGGCGTGGGTTCAATCCCAGCCGAGGTATGGA
>NW_007455141.1:0-363 GCF_000475195.1 Diaphorina citri | reverse complement strand
GGGGTAGTTCATTGAGGATTTGAATATATTGATGGAATTTCTTCTATTACTGGTACTCGTAGAATATTGAATTAATTTATTTTAATCTGGTAATTTTATAGGTAGAACATATTTCTTCAAATGGGTGAACCGCAGTTGATTAATTTGGAATCAAATCAAACTTATTTTGAATTTTTAATAGACATCAATTTCTGGACAAGCAAAAACGAGTAAGAGAATAATTAAAATCAGTGAATAATATGAACGAAGAAAAAAATAATGCAAATGAACTACTTTGTCAAAGAGCATTAAACATTTTTGGTGTCTTCTTTTTGTTTCCATTTATTGTTTCCATGTTAATGTTTTTGTTATTATTGTTATATT
>NW_007455140.1:0-363 GCF_000475195.1 Diaphorina citri | reverse complement strand
CAATAAAACTCTTCAATGTGTTTTGTACAAACTAAATTTGTCATGCAAACTGTTATGTGTAAATAAACTTGCATAAATCTAGAAATATTGTGAAGCTCTCAGGTACACAATTACACATAACAACTAAACTTATTGGAAACTGTAGATAAAGCCGAAGTAGGTACACTGAGTCACTCCACGACATGACGCGATGTTACACTAGACTAACTTTTCTCAGCTTACTCCTCAGTTCTACTGTCTAATGGACATCATTAGTGAGATTCTCTCTCAGTCTCAGTCATGTACCTTGGTACCTGAATCCTGATGGTCAACTTCAAATCCAAATAAATACAAAGACCAAGTGGATTAAAGAAGAACAAGCAA
>NW_007455139.1:0-363 GCF_000475195.1 Diaphorina citri | reverse complement strand
ACCCGGGTGGGACCTAGCGCTTACAAGGCCTGCTCCCCTCCCAGCTGACTAAAGTGGCGTTCAAAGATTAAAAAGGCCATATTTATGAACAAAACATCTACTGACTCTCAAGCTGCACTGCATTGAAGTATTAATTCCAAACATCTGATTGGCGAAAAATTGTTTCAGTCTGACTGAAAGCGAGAATTTTTTACTTTCTATTATTTGTTCATAAAACGGGGTGTAAATCTCCACGATTGACACGGTATATCTTGAGATTACGTACCGTAGGTGCTAGTACCAGAGATCTTAGTCGACATTCACACACTCACTATACTAAACCAACTACCTTGGATTTGAAAATCAGCTGTTCTTTCTTACTCT
>NW_007455138.1:0-363 GCF_000475195.1 Diaphorina citri | reverse complement strand
GCGCTTACAAGGCAGACGCACTACCAACTAAGCTAACTAGGCTGGCGATTTGACCTTTGAAAAAGACTTTGCTTTCTACTTTTGGAAAGGGTATGTAATTCGTTGATTTTTTTTTTTGCAACATTCTCCATTGCAATTTCTAAAAAAAAAAGGTAATTGGGCATTTAAACTGTAACTGTTCATGTCTTTATCATCCCAAAACCTAAGGGGGAATCAAGACAGGATAGGAGAAAGCCAGCCATTCCGGGACTGAACCTTATCTATTTAGGAATTTTCTTATAATATAAGACTAATAGCCGATTTCACCAAACTTCAATCAAGCCTTAATTGAATCATTAAGCACTGATGGGGAATTAAAGTTGA
>NW_007455137.1:0-363 GCF_000475195.1 Diaphorina citri | reverse complement strand
CATAGCTACTCATTTTCCTCACGAGGCTGTGTGGGCCCCGCAACATCCAGTCACGGAATCAATCATTTGCATGATACATATTTCTTAACACCGCCGGGAATCGAACCCGGGTCTCCCGCGTGCAAGGCGAGCGCAGTGACCACTAAGTCATGGGAGCTGACAACCTATAGAGTTGAAGAGTGAGTATCTTAGAACTCATTTACTGAGTAGTCCCCTGAGTGAAAAGTGTAGGCACAATAGATTCATACTGACATTGCAGATATGTAAGTAAGTATAGGTATTATGTGTACATTATTCTGCCAAAGCCATCATCCTGTGGCAAAAGGTGGAAAGGATGTGTTGCGATTTCATGCGTTCCATTTT
>NW_007455136.1:0-363 GCF_000475195.1 Diaphorina citri | reverse complement strand
AGGAAAAAATACTGTAATAAGACTTCAGAGAAGAGAGAGAGAGAGAGAGAGAGAGAGAGAGAGCCTTCCTCTATGGGAGAGAGAAAGATAGAAAGAAAGAGGGAGAATAAGATGAAAGAAAGGATGGTAAAGAGAAGGATGAATTGATTTGGACAGAGAGAGAGATAGAAAGAGAGAGAGAGAGATAGAGAGAAAGAGAGAGAGCCTTCCTCTATGGGAGAGAGAAAGATAGAGAGAGAGAGATAAAAGAAAATTGCCAAGGAACTGTCATGGCGGATTTTATTTTTTTTTTAACTTACTCGCCTAACTGAAGTTAATTTTTTGACTGAAAAACGTTCGGTAAATTTTATTCTTTTACAGGGT
>NW_007455135.1:0-363 GCF_000475195.1 Diaphorina citri | reverse complement strand
TGGCATTTTCTTCTTCACAAAGTTGAAAAATCAGGTCTACGGACGTCACCATGGGCGACTGACCAAAATAGAGGCCGTAATCGACCAACTAAAGGCGATCCAGGAATCGGATTACCAGCACTGCTACGATGAGTGGAAAACCCATCTATAGCGCTGTATCATCTATAGCTGTATGAACTCCCAAGGCAACTACTTTGAAGGAGACCATGTCGGAAACATCCGATTTTCCGAAATTCTTTTTACTTTCTATTATTAAGACTGACTTGAGAGCGAGAATTTTTGTTCATATACTGTTAATAAATTTGTGTTTAAACTGGTCGACCGGTGTTGGGATTGAGTTGATGTCGGTCGGTTGTAGACAGT
>NW_007455134.1:0-363 GCF_000475195.1 Diaphorina citri | reverse complement strand
TCTTTTTCTTTGAGGTCTCTTTGAACTCATTTCGTTCTCAAGTTGAGAGGCTAGGCCACAAATATTTGGTATAGGGAATTCTTTTAGTATTAGTATACATAGTTGAGTGAGCTGTTAGTCGGTTACTGTCTGTTGAATTCACAAGTGTTCATCAAATGGACCGTTTAATGTACGTTCAATATTAACAGTAGTATATTAATGGTTTCTTGTGGCAGCCTAGTTAGATCAGAGGGTAGCTCACCTGCCTTCTAAGTGCTAAGTCGCGGGTTGGATTCCCTTCCGGCTGGCTTTCTTCTATCCTCTCCTTTTCTATTCGATTTCGGAACGATAAGGCCTTATCACTTACAGTTCCTTCTATTAAAC
>NW_007455133.1:0-363 GCF_000475195.1 Diaphorina citri | reverse complement strand
TTCTTTGTTTTCCACGTTCCACCCAAATAGAAAGTTTGTTCTATTTATAAGTTGAACTGTATCGTGCATTTACGTGAGCATCGAAGAAAGAAAAAAAAGTTTGATAGAGGGAACTGTAACAACGGAGGTCTTGTCGTCCCGAAATGGAAGAGAGAAGTAGGACAGGATAGGAGAAAGCCAGGTGTTCCGAGAACGAACATTATCTGTTTAGGATGAATTTTGCCCCGGGCGGGAGTCGAACCCGCAACGTAGCGCTTAGTACAAGACAGGCGCGCTACCCTCCAAGCTAACTTGGCTGGCTTGGTGAGCATTGATGATGCATTAGACATAATCGATAGCGTTTGATATCCCAATAGGTGACCA
>NW_007455132.1:0-363 GCF_000475195.1 Diaphorina citri | reverse complement strand
GGAGGAGAGGGAGGGAGAGAGAGATGATATTAAAGAGGAGAAAGTGAGCTCAGGGCGAAGGAGCAAGAGGAAGAGAAAAGGGATGGTGGTATGGAAAAAGAGGATAAGGGCGGAGAGAAAGAGAGAGATGAGAAAGGGGGGGAGAGAGAGAGGGAAAGAAAGAGAGAGATGAGAAAGGGGGGGAGAGAGAGAGGGAAAGAAAGAGAGAGATGAGAAAGGGAGAGAGAGAGGGAGAGAGGGAGAGATGAGAAAGAAAGAGACTGAGAGAAAGGGACAAAGAGAGAGAAATAATTTATGCTTGTAGTAGTTTTCTTACAATATTAGATTTTTTGACTACTTTCTTCTGCTCTTTTTTTTTCTGAA
>NW_007455131.1:0-363 GCF_000475195.1 Diaphorina citri | reverse complement strand
AAAAATATAGGAAGAAGAAGAATAAGGAGGAGGAGAAGGAGGAGGAGGAGGAGGAGGAGGAGGAAGAAGAAGAAGAAGAAAAACACCAGCAACAACAACGACCATAGTAATGAAAATAATTAGTTCATTAGAGAAATTTCCCGAAAGGTCACAATTGCTCAGGGTGCCTAAGACGCCTATATTAGATGAAAGAGAACAACTCTCAGCCCAGGAAAAATACTCGAATGTAATGTGTGGTAGTTAGGAGAAAACCTAACCAAAGATGTGTGACGTCAGACTTTACGCAGAATAGAATAGAATAGAATAGAATATACCTTGTTTATCCTGCCAGAATGAGACTGAAAAGTCCCTTTACTCCCGCAG
>NW_007455130.1:0-363 GCF_000475195.1 Diaphorina citri | reverse complement strand
GAGAGAGAGGTTTGTGTTTACAGACTGCCATTTCCATACATAAATAGAAAATAGTACGGTCGGACTATGTCGATGAAGTGGAAAGAAATTCTAATATATAGTAGATAGGTCCCTATATATACGTATCTTCACAAATACCTATTTTCAAGAAAGCCAAAAAACTTTTAGCCTTAAAACTTCCAGATAACAAAAGATAAATATTAATGCGTTACCTGGTGTTCATTGTTAAAACTTCATTATTATGTTCATAGGTTATAGGCAGAAGAAACATCACAAAAACAGTACGGTAGGCAGAGATGTGCAAAATGCTTTTGAAAACCAATTTGAAATGCAAAATGTAAAATGCCTCTAGAAAACCAATTT
>NW_007455129.1:0-363 GCF_000475195.1 Diaphorina citri | reverse complement strand
GCACTACCAACTAAGTTAACTAGGCTGGCTAAAAATACTAAGTTTAATTTATTATAATTAGTCATGTTGCGATTGTTACGTACCTGATATGGCATTCCTCAGCTCTTGTATTTCACTATCCTGGTCATCTCCACTACCTGCTCCAGCACTGGAGTCTAGCTCATCCTCCAAGTGATGCAGATGTGGCACCTAATAAAAGAGAACATAATCAGAAAGATGAAATAACTAAAGGTTTAATATTGGAATTCATCAACTACCTAGACACAATTTCCTGCCTCGGTGGTATATACCTCCTGTTTCACTCATATCTTACCTCCTGTTTCACTCATATCTTACCTCCTGTTTCACTCTCTGTATGAGAAC
>NW_007455128.1:0-363 GCF_000475195.1 Diaphorina citri | reverse complement strand
AAAGCGACAATTAGTAACTAATTTGGAATTCTTAATTATCCTACTTTGTTGTTGAGTATTCCAATTTTATTGTAGTTATGTAGGAACTTATAAGCAGTACGTAAGGGATTATTCCAAATACAGTAGAACCTCGATTATTTCAACCTCCATTATTTCAACTCTCTATTATTTCAACCCCAAAATCTTATTAACCATTTTCTTAGTTATTTATTATCCTACAGGGTATTTGTTAACCATTTTCTTCTTTTGTATCTAAATTTTGCCCCCTTTTTCATTGTTCTATATGGAATTGCAATTGTTTCAACTATCCTCGGTCCCAATTAGTTGAAATAATCGAGGTTCTACTGTACCTAATTATCCCTT
>NW_007455127.1:0-363 GCF_000475195.1 Diaphorina citri | reverse complement strand
CTGTTTAGTATGGAAGACACGGATTTCAAGATTTCAGACTGAACATTTATTGTAACAAATCATCTGGCCAAAACTACCGACACTTTCAGACTGAACATTTATTGTAACAAATCATCTGGCCAAAACTACCAAACAGTGTCATTAGCATAACTGCCAAGTTCTTTAGTGACGGATGTTATACTCTCCATCCGGCGACAAACTACCTGCCTCTCATAGTTAACGAAGACCGATCATACGGTATGGACGAGAATTTTTTTTTTGAAGAGGTTTGACAGAGGGAACTGTAATGCTATGGTCTTATCGTCCCGAAATCGAAGAGAGAAGGAAGACAGGATAGGAGAAAGCCAGCCGTTCCGAGAACGA
>NW_007455126.1:0-363 GCF_000475195.1 Diaphorina citri | reverse complement strand
ACTTCAGGTCATCCTGTATTCGTTGAAGATGGTCATATTGCAACTATCATAATTTAATTTAATAACAATAAAAAAAAATCTCGATGAATAAATTTGAGCAATAATATCTTACGTCTGACTAATTAAACAACGCCAAGATATTTAGATGCGCCGCACGTGAAAATAATGTGCTATTTATGATCCCTCAGGTTTTCTCAACTTGTAATAACTACAGGGTGGCTTTTTTTTAACTCGCAGAGTTACAGGGTGTTTAACACTCGAATGCCCGGACTTTCGTCAGACCTATAATGCCCACGAGGAGTCATTTTGACACCTGCCTATTATTTCTGTTGTATTGCATCAATTTGAATTTAGTTTTTTTCT
>NW_007455125.1:0-363 GCF_000475195.1 Diaphorina citri | reverse complement strand
TATTTTCTATCTTACCTAAGTATAGCTTTCTTCGCAATAGGTATAGGTATCTTCTACGAATTTTGCCAGAGTTTCTTATACAGCATTGGATGCTTTTAGTAGCATGAGTAAACTAAACTAATTTCTGAATTTTAACATACTCGTATACCTATATCTTTTCTTTCCTTTCAAAATTTTCAGTCGAATTTTTGGCGCATCAAAAGTAGGTAGGTACCTAAAAATATGACGAAATTTACCACCTTCTTTGGTGCCAAATTTCCCATCGATTTTAATTTCAAATTTGATGTGCAGCTATTTCCGGTAGTTGCCCAGTGGGTGTAAGCGTTCTTCCGCCCACCAATGTAATATTCGTCGGGTGACAAT
>NW_007455124.1:0-363 GCF_000475195.1 Diaphorina citri | reverse complement strand
TGGTTAGTAGTCCCTACAGTAAGTATTGCAGTACCTAGGTTCAGTAGGTAATTCTAGGTAGTAGGTATCATTCAGTTTCAGGTAGGTAGCCGTTGTATATCTACTCTCTATCTTGAAATCAACGGGAAATATGGATGATTTGTAACATTATTTTCTAAACACCAACTTACCTTCCTGAAAGTAAATGACGGAACACTCCAGACCACAGGGAAAGCCGAAACAAATCATCTCGACCAGTCATAGAACTTAAATTAATAGAAGTATCTACCTACTTGGTACTCTTGATAGGTATGTACTAGAAATACCTACCTATAAGGAGAAACAGAAGAAGAAGAGGAGGAGGAGGAAGAAAAAAAAAATCTG
>NW_007455123.1:0-363 GCF_000475195.1 Diaphorina citri | reverse complement strand
CTTTGGGGCAGCTGTGATCAATATAGCTGTGACTTTTCCAATCAATAAAATTATTTTTAGACAGGTAAGATTAAATTATATCAGCTTTTCTAATTTATTTTTTTCGTTTAAAATAGGAAACTGTTTGTATCTATTAAGGTCTTATAATCCTAAAATCAGAGGAAAGGATAAGAGGATGAAAAACAGTCTACAGTTCCAAGCAAAAACCTTATCTCTCTAGGATAAAGTTCACCCTGGCTGAGAATAAAATTAGAGAGAGAAACAATCAAAAACAATTTATTGATGAGCTGCCCAAATTTTGGGTTGCCAGATGACACAACATACTACTCAACCAGAATAAATAACATTGTGCCAAAATTATAC
>NW_007455121.1:0-363 GCF_000475195.1 Diaphorina citri | reverse complement strand
CAGAAATTAAAAGTAAGTCTCACATATTAAAAGTAAGTTTCACACATTAAAAGTAAGTCTCAGAAATTAAAAGTAAGTACTTTTGATTTCATATCTAGTCGTAATTTCAAGTCGAACCTCTCGAGTCACAGTGATTTGATTTTTCTAATGGTGGACTTCACCAATGACTTAATGAGAGATTTCACTAATGGGAGAATTTTTAATCATCCAAAAAGGAGTTTTACATGATCCAAAAGGGAGTTTTTAAAAACTCCTGTTTATATCATCAAAAACTCCTTTTTGGACCATTAAAAAGTCTCACATTATTTAAATCTCTCGTTAAGTCGTTGGTGAAATTCACCACCATAAATCTTTCTGTTTCTC
>NW_007455120.1:0-363 GCF_000475195.1 Diaphorina citri | reverse complement strand
CATTAGTTTACCGAAATATTGTTTGGGAAAACGGTTGACGGAGTTATGATGGAATCGAGGAATGGACAAGAAATCTGAGAAGGCTTGTACGAGATCTTTTGAAAAGGTTCCTTTGGATTCCCTTTCATTTTTCTTACAAAGAGATATTTTTTTTTTTAACTTCTCTCTTTGGACTTGAGTCCAGTCCTTGAGTGTTCAAAGTTTTATTTATTCCGATTTGACCTTGATGACGTTCCCCAAAAGGCCACTTTGGGGCTTTAGGTGTTGGGGCAAACAGCCCTAAAGGATGGGTTGACCTTGTAAGAATCTGACCTGGATGAAATCAAACAAAATCAAAGATTAAAAGAAGAAGAATACAACTAT
>NW_007455119.1:0-363 GCF_000475195.1 Diaphorina citri | reverse complement strand
TTTTTTTTTTTTTTTTTTTTTGCTGTTTTAATGTCTGGATTCTGGTTTTAGACCAGACAATTGAGGGAATATTTATGTATTTACTGTAGATTTGTAGAACAGTACCTATACATAATATAGGTATGAGAATTTAATTGGCTACTACTTAGATGACTGCTGTGGGGTGAGGTTACACTTTATTTCTTGTCTGGTAGATGTTATCTTAGTATGTAGGCTATATATGTAGTACAAGCAAAAATTATTGTAGAAGTAATATATGTAATAATTTTAATTTACAGATATTATCACTTTGAGTGCCACGTCGCACGTATGAGTGCGACAGTGATCCTAATTTTTTTTACATGCCGCACTTATAAGTGAGAC
>NW_007455118.1:0-363 GCF_000475195.1 Diaphorina citri | reverse complement strand
TCAAGTTGGCTACAATCGCAAATATATCGGGATTGGCAAATTTATGAATACGTTAATTAAATAATTAGAATTTCATTACGTTAAACTTCCATTCCATTGACCGGTAACCCAATGTCTGTTGCCAAAATAACTTACGTTGTCTATTGTAATATTTGAAACGAGATATATATATCTCCGTCCCAAATAACTCATAACTCTAAGATGACGGTTCTACATATCTACACAGTAAACTAGTTTTACATTCCGCTATATAAATTTTGCATGCACGTATCCGATTCAGAGACGCGAGTCCCAAAGTTACAAATTTATGAATGAAATTTTATTCAAATTACTTATTGTGATCATTGCTCGCTAAAGATAACA
>NW_007455117.1:0-363 GCF_000475195.1 Diaphorina citri | reverse complement strand
ATTTAGGTGCTGGGTCAACACGAGAACACCAGAAAGTAACCCGTTGAAATATTTGCAATCGAAAAACGAGTACAAAGATAAATTTGATGATGCAGTTTGCATGAAACTAGTTTGACTCGCGTCTTCTAAACCCAGTGTAATAATTATGCTCCAATAACATGAGTGGAATAGTGGATCAGTGTTCAGTCAGTAGTTTCTAGATCACATAGGGTAAGTGTACCATTTATTCGCCCACCTAAAAAACGTACCATTTATTGGCCCACCTGCACACATTTATTTTTCTATTTTTTGTTTTTATTACTACAATTTTTGAATAGCACTGGTTTGATAGCAGTCTTTAAGCCCTTTCTTTTGATGAAATTG
>NW_007455116.1:0-363 GCF_000475195.1 Diaphorina citri | reverse complement strand
CTTAAAGGCACAGTGAAGGAAACATTTAGTGGTTGGGTGGAAGAGCTCCTCTAGAAGAACCCTGCCACTTAAAAAAAAGCGGTAAAAAAAAAAAAAATACTTAATAATAATCGAATCCGCGACCTAGCGCTTAGAAGGCAGGCGCTTCAATCTCCAAGCTAAGCAGACTGGCCAAGAAAAATTTTGTATGGGTTTTACGTCACTGTATAACTGCCAAGGTGATTGGCAGTACATTAACCTCACCCTGCCTAATGTGGGAAAAGCCAGCAGCACGCGATTGCCAACATAGTCACCCATCCGTGTATCACGCGCAACGTTGCGTTGTCTAACAGTGAAGCTGTACAAAACAAACACTAACCTTGG
>NW_007455115.1:0-363 GCF_000475195.1 Diaphorina citri | reverse complement strand
TGTGAACACTAGTCTAAAAGTAACAATAGCCAAAGTTCCATGGTTTACTCACAACTTACCATTGTTTGCAATTATTTTATACTCCTTCTTCCCTTGGTCATCTTTAAATTTACTAAGTATGGGACACACTTTCCATGTTTTATATGGTGTCAAGTGTGTTCTTGGTATGTAGTCATCATTTCTTCTGCCTGTATATGACAAGGATGCTATCTTGACAATATCTTTTTTGTCATTGTAATAGATGATCCCCACAAAATCTTTCAACAGGATTCCTACCAAGGTGGTAGAAACTGTCAGTGAGGCAGCTGGAAAGAAGGGGAATAATTCAAAATCAAAATAGTTAGGTATGTAGATAATCAGATA
>NW_007455114.1:0-363 GCF_000475195.1 Diaphorina citri | reverse complement strand
ATTATTTGTGGGTCAAGCAGAACTTACTCACAATTTTTGTGGATATCACAGCATTACTAAGTGCCTCCTTTGCAATCAATTTCCATACTACAATAATCTTTTTACTCTGGTAATGTCGCCACTGGTCACTACTCGATTAAAGTAGCTTTAAGTAGATTTTAGATATTCGTGTACAATACCTGATTGGCAGCATCCACAGTGAACGGAATACCATCCAATGATTTGCCGCACACTACACAGGTGAAGCATGCTGGATGATAGGGACGACCTGTAGCACGTAGGATACGGTCTAGAATAGGCTTCACACACACCGAACACTTCTCTAGCGTGTCCTGCGAATACGAAGTGGAAAGAAACGGATTA
>NW_007455113.1:0-363 GCF_000475195.1 Diaphorina citri | reverse complement strand
CGATAGGGAAATAAATTAGATAAGTGCGAGTGTCAACCTAGTATGAAGGTCTAACTTGTAGTGGAGGGTACCACCGAAGCACTTTTGTCTTGTACGCGATCTTTCTCAGTGCTAGCGCAAAGTAGCGGGTTTAATTCCCGCCCGGGGAGAACATTACCCTAAACAGAAACAACAATGAAACAATGTTTCCGATGAAAATGTTGTTGGTGTATAACAGTTTCCTCACTACCAGGAATCTCCGAGATCTGGCAGGTCATTACTCCTTCCCTACAATCCCGACTTCTTCTTTCAATCCAACCTTTTTTCCTACAATCCAAACTTCTTTCCTACAATCCCAACACTTCCTCTTCGAAAACTACCCCG
>NW_007455112.1:0-363 GCF_000475195.1 Diaphorina citri | reverse complement strand
TGTTGTGAAAGGAAGCTTTGTATTTATGATCGTAGATCAGAAATATTTCTTTTCTTTGCCGTCAACCGTCATTATTTTATGATTTCTATTAACATTTTTGCCGAATTTTATGCGCCATCTTGGATTTTCTATGGTTCAGAAGAGGGAAAATACGACTAAAACAAAAGTAGGTACCTACCTGCGATTCGATTAACTCCATTTGAAACTATTTACCTCCTTCCTTCAATGAAGGTTTTTAAATGTGTTTATTCAACATAATTTCATTTGATTTATGCACAATATATTTACTTAGAGCTATGTATACTCCTAAAAGTAGATACCTTTATCCTTCATATCTACATGGATAATTTATAATAATTTTAT
>NW_007455111.1:0-363 GCF_000475195.1 Diaphorina citri | reverse complement strand
ACTTACTAGGTAGGGCTAGTCTGTCTCTAAACCTGGTCCATGGTAAACACAAGATGAACATATACACCTGAAATCACAACAAGCATTACATTAATATCGACCTGCCTCGGTGTAGTGTAAACAGGAGGGTGTGGGTTCGATCCCAACCGAGGTACCGAATTTCATATCAAATAAATGTCTTTCTTTGTGTTATTATTTCACAACTTTGATGCTCACTGCAGCATTGTAGGATTTTTCCAAATACATACATATATCGCAATAATCCAGCTCCCAATTACCTACCATGCACCGGTCGCTATGTGCATTTATATTACATAGCTACTCATTTTCCTCACGAGGCTGAGTGGGCCCCGTAACGGCCAG
>NW_007455110.1:0-363 GCF_000475195.1 Diaphorina citri | reverse complement strand
TTTCGGTAAACTTGATGTCCTTTCATTAGATTTACCGACGTTTATACATTTTTTTTTTTTTTGAAATGAGATTTTCTCACACGGTAGGCGATCAGAGTTTTTTCTGAGACGCGTCATATGGCGTATTCCTATTAAGCTCACTACTATCCAAAATCTGATTTCCATATCAATTGATCAATCATTATTCCAATTCGTCAAATTATTCACTTGCTACAAAAAGTACACAACTTTGAGTGAGTAAATCAAACTTTGAAATATTACCCACAATACAAAGTACCTACCTAAACTGAGAGAAATAATCAATTTACTGAAGGACATGGACAGTCTAAAAATTCTACTTTAGCTACAACTATTCACCAGAAA
>NW_007455109.1:0-363 GCF_000475195.1 Diaphorina citri | reverse complement strand
CGTTATTCTGTGCACAAACATTGACTGGAAGACAAATGAAATGGAAATTAAACTTGAACCGAGTTTAAACTCTTTGTGTGAGTTTGATTAAAGCCTTCTGAATGATGAATTAATCAATAATCAGCCAATCATGGAATGTTTGTATCCCATTTTACGCCCATACCTTGGCAGGTCATTGATTGTAAAAAGTATCCACTGCAAAAGCTAAAAGTCTCAATTTCTGTTCCTTGTTTCAGATTTCAACCAACCAGCATCCACAATTTTCTAGCAGTTTCACATCTGAAGAACTACTGTAATAGCTTAGCTTCAATAAGTAGCTCCCACTTCAATAAGTAGTTCCCACTTCAATAAGTAGTTCCCACT
>NW_007455108.1:0-363 GCF_000475195.1 Diaphorina citri | reverse complement strand
CGCGAGGGGTAGAAAGGTAGGGTATAGACTTATAGAGGTAGAAATCGTGAAGGTACAGGAGTAGAAATCGCGAGGGGTACAAAGGTAGATCTTGTGAGGGTACAAGAGTAGAAATCGCGCGTTGGAAGTAATATGAAATTCGTTTCCAAGTTGGAAATTCCAACTTTATAACGTACCTTCGTACATACGTCTACCAGTTTTATGGAAGTTCAAAAGTTCTGTTGTGAGTTACTGCTACCCTCTCTTCCTCAATCACTCCTTCTCTCTCTCCTTCCACAATCACTCCCTCTCTCTCCTTCCCCTAGTGTTCCATAAATAAACTGACATCTTTCTTCAGAGACAACGTAAAATTAGATATTACAT
>NW_007455107.1:0-363 GCF_000475195.1 Diaphorina citri | reverse complement strand
CGATTTTATTCTTTCTTACACCAGGTAAGTGGTGCACTATTTATTACTAATCAAATACACAAGACCTTCTTTAGACTGGGATAGTAGATGGACTCTTCAGTCCTATGCTGGCAGTAATTCCAAAAATCGGTCAAAAGTCAAAATATTTCTGTACCTATACATGTTTGGGGCTAACTAACTATCTTGAAATGATTGAGGCGAAATATATACCTTATTCATCGTACTCCACTTACGTAATTTAAGAAAAGAGCTTTAAAAGAGAGAGAAAAAAAAATCAAGTTCATGATACAGTAAAGATACAATAACAATATTTGTAATAAATTTATTATACATAGGTACAAGTATTTATGTACACCAAAGAAA
>NW_007455106.1:0-363 GCF_000475195.1 Diaphorina citri | reverse complement strand
AAATAATAACGGTCTCTCGTCAAGGTCAACGAGTGAGGGGAGCGCGGTGGTCACAGTGAGTGACACGCCTCAGTCCACACCCGTCACGCGTAACGTGCGCACGCATAGTGTCACGCTCAACGTGAATGGTAAGTGAATTATTTTTATTATATTTTTTTCAGACTAGTTAGATTGTTAGACTAACCAGCTCAGTCTGGCTGGTGGAATAAAGCAAGGAGTATACCAGCCCGAATTTCCCTTGCTAAAGAAATAGCAAAGGTTGAGTGCGAAGGGCATCCATCCTTTAAAATTTGTAGCTAAACCATCAAATGTCAACCCAAAGAATCATCCTAGTTAGGGCTGATTGAGAGGCTGACGAAAAAC
>NW_007455105.1:0-363 GCF_000475195.1 Diaphorina citri | reverse complement strand
CCCCATCAGATCCATAGGAAGAAAATTTTGTACCTTATGAGGTAGAAAAAATGTACCTCAGCTCCGGCTCTATATATTGGGGATTTCGATTTAGAGTTAAAAGAAAGATGACTGCTGGGGTAAAGTCGGTAAAGGGACTTTGTAGTCCTATGGCAACAAGATAAAATACATACTCCTAGTATGTAAGTATGTTCTGTTCTATTAAGAAGTATTGAGAATTTGGTAATTTTAGCACATCCACCAAAAAATTTAAATCCTTTCTCGAATTTTTCCTTCTCTTCTAAATCTATAGGTATAGAAGTTATGTAGGCACCTACGTACCTTCAATGTCCATTTTATTTAACCCACTGATTCATCGATTAA
>NW_007455104.1:0-363 GCF_000475195.1 Diaphorina citri | reverse complement strand
AATGAAGAGTTCTCCTGCATTGCTCCAAAATAAAGGTAGTTAGCAGCTTGAAAATTCTTAGAGTCTAATGCCTGCTACATGTAGTCTGACTGATCGAGGTCTGAAGCTTTTCAAACCTTGTAAAGAAGGAAAGAACCACCCAAACCGTTAGCTAAACGTGTGGACTCTTCCGGACGCTAGAAACTCATATTCTACTTTCCTACTTTCTAGACTAGTCTAGAGTCTACTTGTAGATAGATCTTTATCTTCCCTCGGAAATCCGCCAGTTCCTTGAAAGACAGGCAGGTCCTTGTTGTATTCTTGTAGCAGGGTTGTATCTTTGTTAACAATGTTGGTCCTTCTTTATCAGACGGCGCGGCGGAA
>NW_007455103.1:0-363 GCF_000475195.1 Diaphorina citri | reverse complement strand
AATAATAAAATAAAGGGGATTCAGAAAAAAAAACAACACTACAAACAGGAGATTTGAGGGTTAATAACCCGGGTTTTAAGGAACATCATGAAAGTGTCTGAGTACACCCTGTACTCGTCATATTGTTTTAAGTACACATTTCTACAAACATGAGAACCAGGGTATGTGTGCTCTGCTAAACAAACAGGGTGGTACGATAGAAATGTTTCTGTGAAAGGACATTCTGAAATCCTATGTAAACTAACATGCTGTAAGTAGGTGTGAACTTAGTATTAAGTAGTAGCCTAGACCAGCTTAGTCTAGCTGGAGACTGTAAACAGGGAGGATACCAGCCTGAAATTTTCCTTTCTAACGAAAAAGCAA
>NW_007455102.1:0-363 GCF_000475195.1 Diaphorina citri | reverse complement strand
ACAAATAGGTACCTATATCCTACTGTACAAAAGTACACCCAATTAAAATTAGATAGGGTCAAGCTTGTACGAGTATGCCTACAAATAGGTACCTATATCCTACTGTACAAAAGTACACCCAATTAAAATTAGATAGGGTCAAGCTTGTACGAGTATGCATGTGTAAGATAAGAAAATGACTAGATATTAGATAATATGTGTAGATTTAGATAAAAGTAATTCGTATAGACTTATTTATTAGGTTATAATAGCACAGCATAATATTAAGTATTCATGAATAGAAATTAGGTACCAATACTTGTAGGTAGTTTCTTTAGGTATAAAGTTTGTTGTCATTAGAGTGAAATAGGTTAAGTAGGTTAT
>NW_007455101.1:0-363 GCF_000475195.1 Diaphorina citri | reverse complement strand
CTGTAATCATTGGTAGCGTCGCGTACTAGAGTGAATGTATCTGGATCACAAGATGCTCCCACTACGGACTGGAAATAAGAAAATTAAACTTGATTCTGTTGAACTGGATATCTTGACGAACCAACGCAACGGTACAAAAGGAGAGTGAAAAGGAAAACTCTTTATTTTATGGAGTCTAGACTCCTAGAGGAAACAGGATGATCTACTGTTATCCGAGCTAATGTTATGGTGTAGGAATTAGTTAACTTACCAATCCCAGGCCGTAGTTACAGGATAGAATACTATTCCAAGGGTTGCCAGTCACAGGATCACAAGAAAACAAAACTCCTGCAGCCAGAACTTCCGGTACCAATTCCTGTACCA
>NW_007455100.1:0-363 GCF_000475195.1 Diaphorina citri | reverse complement strand
TGGATAAGAATTCCAGGATTCAGGAAGAAAGGATTCAGAATTCCATATGCAGAAAGGTTACTTACCTAACTTTACTACAGGAGTATAGGTAGTTTAAATTTCTATTTGGAGAGTTTAGGCGTACCCTGAATCGATTGATGTATAGTTTCAGATGGAAATTTTCCCAACTGATTTCTCCAATTTCTCCATTTGTTAACCTTCAAATATTCCAACAAACCTACATAGAACTTCAATCAATTCTTTTATTTCCTCAGATCCATCGCCCCCAAGGAGGAGGCCAAAGTTAAGTTCGAGCTGTATCCCAAGTTTGAAGGCAAGCATTCCGTGGTTGCCAAGTTCCTATCGAAAGAGCTGACGGATGTG
>NW_007455099.1:0-363 GCF_000475195.1 Diaphorina citri | reverse complement strand
AGGCTGGCTATTCCATTTACATTAAATTAATTTTAAACTCTAGCCAGCCTTGGTAGCTTGGTCGGTACGTTGTAAGTGCAAGGCCTGAGCACATAGGTTTTTTTTTCAAGAGGTTTGACAGAGGGAACTGTAACTGCTATGGTCTTACTGTCCCAAAATCAAAGAGAGAAGGAAGACAGGATAGGAGAAAGCCAGCCGTTCCAAGAATGAACACTTGGAGATTTCAAGAGTTCCCTCTCTTGTTTAGTAGGTAAAAAATTCTTTTTAAAACTTTTTCAGATTCATGTAAATCATGGAGGAAACAGATTCAAGTGATGGGCTTTGCAGACTCTGTGCATCACTTTTCTTCTCCAAGTCAGGATT
>NW_007455098.1:0-363 GCF_000475195.1 Diaphorina citri | reverse complement strand
TAGAACAAAGGAACGAGTTACGTACCTCTAAAATACAAGTTGCCATTTCCATCTTATGATAAAAACAGAGCTCTCAGCTCTATGCAGTTTGAATTCGTCCCTCTATCATGCAAGCTGTATGCAGCTCTCAAATTTTAAGCACTTTGAATTCGTCGCTTCCCTCTATCATGCAAGCTCTATGCTCTCCACTCCTCTCTGTTTTTAACCTTAGATTCTAGAAAATACCGATAAATCGGTCGCTGATGCTGCGGGCGGACTACTACTACATAAAATACATTTCAGCATTTTCAGCATGTTTGGTAGATAGGTACATATATTTTGATGTTGAGGTCCAACGTAGGAAATAAAACATACTTGGGCTGG
>NW_007455097.1:0-363 GCF_000475195.1 Diaphorina citri | reverse complement strand
AAATCGTGAAGTTTGACGTCACGGCATACGCGCCTGTAGGCGATGACATCATAATTCATGACTCCCGCTTCGTTTATTTGTGCGCAAGCGTTTCTCTTTGAACTTTTTCATTAGAACGACAAATAAAAATTGAATTTTCGACCTTTTAAAGTTACTTTTTCGAAATTTTGACCTCAAATTTGGATTTTTTACAACTTTTTACGTAGGAATCGACCTTTTATTAGTAATTTTTTTCCCAATTGCAACTCCTCCATTGTCAAGACCGATAGAAATAGGGACGTCACCGATTTCTCTCCCGAACCAAATTTTCAGTCAGGTTATAGTCTACCACGAGTTCTTTCCATGAGCCGGAGTGAACTCGAG
>NW_007455096.1:0-363 GCF_000475195.1 Diaphorina citri | reverse complement strand
TTTTCGGTGTAATTTAACAATATCTCGAGAACGGTATAAGCTAGAGACTTGAAATTTGGTATGTAGTTCACAAATGTGTCAAATATGCAATACAAAACGTTCGGTTAAAATAGGTGCTGCGTTTGGCGGTATTTTGACCGCTTTTTCGGACGGGTTTCGACCGCTTTTTGGCGGTTTTAAGCCATATACTGACTAAACAGTTAGAAATATTGTAAATGTTACAACAGAACACCCAAATAAGCACCATTCAATAGGATAAGGAAAGTCGTGTGATGTTCACACCAGATTTTTATATTAAAAAATTAGAAAGCTCCGAAATTGAAAGTGACATGATGAGCCCCCAAAAATATGAAACTGAGTCCC
>NW_007455095.1:0-363 GCF_000475195.1 Diaphorina citri | reverse complement strand
GATGAAAAAATAGACTGGAGAATATGAAAAAGGAGAAGAGATACCTAGGTAACAACACCAAAAAGAAAAAGAAAATGAATGTTCATTTATGCCAAACACAAACCTATAAAAAATATTTTTTATTTTTTTGAAAAGTAGGTAAGTAATTTCACCACCTCCAATGTTCTTCTTCTTATTCTTCTTCTCCTTCTTCTTCCTCTTCTTTTTTTTCTTTTTATTATTACTCTGTTTCTTCTCCGTCTTCAATTTATCATTCTTCGTCCGTTTCCCAATAAATTGGCCACAGGCACCGAACATGTCTTCAAGACGACAATGGTAATGGTAAAAGGCGGTTTTAAAACAATAGAAAATCCATTACTTTGT
>NW_007455094.1:0-363 GCF_000475195.1 Diaphorina citri | reverse complement strand
ATCGGATTTGTTAGTCGTGAGCTCAGTATTGGAGTACTTACCGACCGATAACTTGATTTGGGCATCAAACTTTGGAGGTTTCAGCTACTTCAGCCTAGTAAGCGAGCTTTTTCCACATTACTAGCTGCGCTCAATAAGAATGATAAACAGGTAAGTTCTCTTTATTATTAGGTACTTTAAGTACGTAGGTATTAGGTATATTGAAACCCTTAATAATGTTTCATTTCTCCTTATTCTATTTTTTTACTTCAAAATTTATCTGCTGAATATAGAGGTAGGTAGATATACAAATGTGACTGTTTCTGTTTCGCCTATTTCATATTTAATATCTGTCAGAAGAGATTTTAAGGAATAAATACCAAA
>NW_007455093.1:0-363 GCF_000475195.1 Diaphorina citri | reverse complement strand
ATGACTTTTTGGCCGATTTTCAGATTCCATGACTTTTCCAGGTTTTCCAGTTTTTCCAGGTCGCGTATAAACCCTGTTTCAATTAATTTATGCCAAGTGTTAATTTTATACCTACTTACCAAATTGAACTACCACAAAGTAGTATCACATTCATATGTATTGTGATCGATATGCTGTATTGTAGACTGGTATTCATAAGAATATCCCTGGCCAGCTGTACTGATATTCTGACTCTCATCAGCAAGGAGTATTTCTAATGCAAACCTCTCACGCTCAGAGCGTCTGAAAGACTGCGGTCTCACGACTGTCTTAGCGTGTATGGCGGAAAAAGCTCGAGACCTAGGTCTGTCAGGTCGTCTGAGC
>NW_007455092.1:0-363 GCF_000475195.1 Diaphorina citri | reverse complement strand
CTAAACACCTTAGCAGTTCTTTTTTACATATAGACTATGGATGAGTCAACTCAGACAAAAAAGACCATAAGTTGGTGACTTGGTGATGGTTTCATTATGGTAACGCCTTTATCATTGATAAGGATGTAATCAGAGAAGCCTTATTAGTTTTACGAATTTTATCGTGAGCAGATAAGGTTCGTTCTCGGAACGACTTATTACTTTTACGAATTTTATCGTGAGCAGATAAGGTTCGTTCTCGGAACGACTAGCTTTCTCCTATCCTATTCTCCTTCTCTCTTCGATTTCGGGACAGTAAGGTCTCTGTTGTTACACTTTGGGACAGTAAGGTCTCTGTTGTTACACTTTGGGACAGTAAGGTCT
>NW_007455091.1:0-363 GCF_000475195.1 Diaphorina citri | reverse complement strand
AGAAGAATAAGGCGAAGGAGAGAAAAAGAAGGGAAAATGATGTGGAAGAAGAGTGATGAGAATGAAGCTTAAAGTGGACCAGAAGAAGAAGAAGAAGAAGAAGAAGAAGGAGAAACAGAACAAGAAGAAGGAGAAGGAGAAACAGAACAAGAAGGAAGAGAAGAAGGAGAAGGTTAAGCATAAGAATGATGAGGATGAAGAGGAGGAGGAGAAGAAAGAGGAGGAGGATGATGATGAGGAGGAGGAGGAGATGAATAATAAAATGAGAAAACTTTCTCTCTGTTTCACTCTATGTGACGCTCAAAGTGTTTTATTATTTCCCTTTTTATTATTATTATTATTATTTTATTATTATTATTATTA
>NW_007455090.1:0-363 GCF_000475195.1 Diaphorina citri | reverse complement strand
GAGAGAGAGAGAGAGAGAGAGATAGATATAGAGTTATAGAGGGAGAGAGAGCGAGAAGAGTTAATAAATTTAGTGGATGTGCCAAAATTACCAACTTTTCAAGAGTGAGCTGAAGGAAAAGAGGAAACAGCATTAAAGTTCTCTAGAATTACAAAAGACATAATCATTATCTTTAGATACTTTAAGTTTCATAGTGTGCCCCTTCAGTACGTAAAGTTTGAATCCAGCGAATCAAGCACCATTTCATGTCAGATATCTTCTAGGTCGATTTGATGAATAGGTACCTCAAAATAGAAACTGTCAATATGATCTATCAATTTCAAGCCATGTATCGAATAACAAGTCTTCATTATTTTAGTGGTA
>NW_007455089.1:0-363 GCF_000475195.1 Diaphorina citri | reverse complement strand
GAAAATAAATTGTATTATTATGACAGTGTCAATAGCATGTTAAATGCACCATTTTTCAAAGAATTACTGAAGTAAGTTTAGCAATGTTGTATCTATGTGGTTGATATCTGAATGGGTGACCATCTGGGAGACTGCTTTTCCTTATCTCACTCAATCTTTGAGGGGGAAAAAAAATCAGGGTGTCCAACCATAAAAGCCACCCTGTTCCTCATTGTGGTAAATAAATAAATAAATTGGTCCTACAAATTCCCAACATGTTAAAGTACTTGAGTACCTACTTACTATAGAGGTAGACATGTAAGTAAGTAATTATGCTCAATGCATACATATGAATATGAGCACACAACTCAGACTCTGAAAAAA
>NW_007455088.1:0-363 GCF_000475195.1 Diaphorina citri | reverse complement strand
CGACCTCCCTGAACTGTCAGAACGTCTAGTAAGCCAGTAAGCTATCTTGTAAGCTAGAAGTCAGGTTTCAAGGATGTGTATTGGGTGCTATAAGAGAAAGGCTAGTATTCTAGATCTGGTGATGAAATAGACCAGACTGGTTATGCAGATGACGTCTTCACCTTAGCGTGCAGGTAGTTATCTGTATTTTGTGCTGAATTAGTGGCGTAGGGATATTCGAAGGTGATATATATAATTCCATTCAAAATAGTAAGAAGAAACTCCATTTTTGGGAAACAAGAAAAAAGACATTTATTTGAAAAGGGTGAACGAAGACTGACTCCTAACTTCACAATTCTGGCCAGAATTTTCTCATTTGGTATA
>NW_007455087.1:0-363 GCF_000475195.1 Diaphorina citri | reverse complement strand
ATTAGGAATATTGTTTCATGTCCACACCAAATACTCGTATTTCTTATCACCAAAATGCCCGCCAAGGCAAGAAAGTTTGACAGTTGGTGATTACTTCCTCAAAGATTAAAATCAAAGTAAAAGACAAAGGGGTAAAAGCTAAAAATCTTGTGGAAGTCGTTTGAACGTTTTCTGCATTTTCACAATCTTTTAGTTCCTTTTACACCCAATGAGCTACAGATTCTGCTTTCGCTTTTCAGACATCTTTTTAGCTCTAATATACCTACTTGGCTTTTCAGAAATTCCTTCGCTCTAATCTATCTCTTCGTTCCGCAGACTGAACTTCGTGTCGGAAAACAACGAAGCCACACTTCGCTTTCACTC
>NW_007455086.1:0-363 GCF_000475195.1 Diaphorina citri | reverse complement strand
ATTCCCCTCGCTATGCTGAAAATTACCTTATGGTATCGACGTCCAAATTTGGGTCAGTTCAATTGCTACCACTGTACCACACGACGCAACGTTCTCCGTCAAATAAAATATTGAATCTAAAAGTACCACCGCCTTTTCTTTTCCTTACACCATTACGACACTCAGACGCCCGGCTATTCGGTTCGTAGCAGAGCGTGGTTTGCACAACTAACAAAGTAAACGAAAATTGGAGAGAGCAAGAAAGAATGTCGTCAACCTTGAATTTGCATTGAAAAACTAATGCAAATATATCGTTGTGGAGGAAACGAATGTTCAAGCCAAGCGGCGGCTGATCTACAGAGCACGATCAAGGCTTACGAACGC
>NW_007455085.1:0-363 GCF_000475195.1 Diaphorina citri | reverse complement strand
GTATGGAATTTTATCCTCATTTATTTGAGATTTTGACCACATAATAACGGAGCTCTAAGGGTTAGGTGGTAGAGAACGACTCCGGCGTTAACCTCGCCTAGTGGTTACCTTCCACTCAAGAGTCTATTATTATTATTCCCGCTCAGGGCAGATTTTATCCCAAACAGATAAGGTTCGTTCTCGGAACACCTGGCTTTCTCCTATCCTGTCCTTATTCTCTCTTCGCTTTCGGGGCGATAAGACCTTACTACAGTTCCCTCTGTGAAACCTTTTGGGGAAAAAAGTCTCTAGAGGCTCCCCAATAAGAATAGGTACATTCAACATCGCGTCAATCAATGTCAATTTTTTTTTTTTTTTTTTTTT
>NW_007455084.1:0-363 GCF_000475195.1 Diaphorina citri | reverse complement strand
GCTGTTACCGATATTATAAATATAGTGTTTGTTGTTTATAATATTTTCGGAGGTGAAGTTTGTCGTTTTCTACTATACTACAGGGTATTATAGCGGCCAAGTTGCTAGTCTATCCGATTTTACAGTCTTTGAAAATATTGTGTGATTATGATTACCAAAAATCTACCATGGTTACCGATAGTTACCACGATAGTTTGTCACGGTTACCGATAGTACTTGTTGAATTCTGGAAATAATACCTTTTTACTTTCCTAATCCTATCGGAGGGAAAGTAATGGAATCGGTTCAAATTTTCGATGGTCAGTTTTTAGTGCCAAAACACGTTTTGAGGTCCCTAAAGCCTAAATCCAAAGTTTCAGCCAT
>NW_007455083.1:0-363 GCF_000475195.1 Diaphorina citri | reverse complement strand
TATCCATACACGGAAGTCAATACACATGTTTGTATTCTGTTCGAACTACAGAAGCTATCTCTGGACATTGACATTACGATAGCTAAAACAGTCTGTTCATGCCGTGAATTTCACGCAAGGAGGTGTTAACCTTTCTGTAAAGACATAAATTACACATTTCGACCGCAAAATCAGCAACACGTATAGCACTTTATCAAAGAAACCTTCTTGCTTAAGAATCTTGACCCTTCCAATAATGCTCAAGACAGTATCATCAATATTGTATCCCTATTAATGAAGCATTAATGGCCATTATTCGAGTCCGGTAATACCTAGGTACACGGTGCTCTTGACATAACCTACTCTCATACCTAGGTATTATCC
>NW_007455082.1:0-363 GCF_000475195.1 Diaphorina citri | reverse complement strand
GCTTTTTGAGTATGGAGTTAAGCTTACCTTGGATAGATTAGCTTTGGCGCTAGTATTACTTTTGAGTGCTGGCGAACCGAAATTGAGAGCCTGAAACAAAGAAGTATTTTTTCATGACATATGTATGTATATTAATTGATTTCTTGACATTTAAAATATACTTTTTCATCTCAGATTTGGATTTTACACAACTTATATGGAAATTGTTTACCCAAATGCAAAATTACATTGATTCTACCGCTAATTTTTTATTTTTGCTTAAACAGGGACCACTTGTTTTTCACTTACCTTGGAGTAAGCATTGTAATGTTTTGCACTTACCTTGGAGTAAGCAGGACCATTGGGTACTTCCTCATCGGGAGT
>NW_007455081.1:0-363 GCF_000475195.1 Diaphorina citri | reverse complement strand
AATTTTCATTTTTTTTTTTTCAAATACGTATTCCGCAAATGTAATAGAAAGTCGTGTGATGTTCACACCAGATTTTTTAACTTGAAAAAAGCTCGTGGTCGGTACTGCATAGAAAAATAAATAAGGGTAAAATTACCTATCTAACATTTCATGGTCTTTTGTCCTACAATAATTCTCAATTTATGTACTTAAGTATCTTGAACTTGTTTCAGGTCCTAAATATTCCCCAATGGTCTGAACACCAAAAAGAAATGGTTGTTGCCATCGGACTAATGAATTCAAACTGACGCCAACGAAGGTAAAGCCTAATTAATTCCCCTAAAACCGGTCATACGCGTTACCTATTTCCCCCCCCCCCCCCCC
>NW_007455080.1:0-363 GCF_000475195.1 Diaphorina citri | reverse complement strand
AATCGTGCCAAGAACAAGGGCTTACAAGAGTTGCAAAGTATTACCCACATAACACATAACGACATAACTATAATAATAGGATCATGCTTGGCGGTTCACAGTGATATCTTGATGACGTCATTTCCCTCCAAACATGATGCTATTAGTAGTTATAGACTATAATAATAGGATCATGCTTGGCGGTTCACAGTGATATCTTGATGACGTCATTTCCCTCCAAACATGATGCTATTAGTAGTTATACCTTGCAACTCTAATAAGTCCTTAATATGATGATTTCATGGAGAATCAGGGATCAAATTTCTGCATACATTAAAGTAATCTACTTATAGAACAAAAATAACAGGATCTTATGGTAACTAT
>NW_007455079.1:0-363 GCF_000475195.1 Diaphorina citri | reverse complement strand
TATGTGAGGTAGGATCTACATTTTGACTTCTATTATTGATGCTGTACATGCCTTCCATATTCTGACCTTCTGTCATACTTCTAGCTTTCAAATACTCTGCATATGATTGCAGATAGCTATTTAGTTCTCCTGCACTGGTACGGTTCTGTCCTACCCATTGTTCAAGTGAAATGTATTCATCAGCAGAGTTTGCTCTGATGTGTCTAGCTTGAGCATTCCATTGACTGCTAGGTGCACCAGGATCACTACTGTACGGTAACTGGACACTAGGATGACGATTATTGGTAGCAACTTGCTTCTTCTGTGTTTTATTAGCAGCTGGCTTCTTTTTGGGCTCTCGCTTCTTTTTGGGCTTTTCTGTTG
>NW_007455078.1:0-363 GCF_000475195.1 Diaphorina citri | reverse complement strand
TTAAGAATATGAGAGGGTAGAGAGGTGAAGATTGTAGAGAGAGCGGGAGAAAGAATGCATTTTTGTATGATTTTTTTTCCTCCAAATTCTGTGATGTCTCGATTTCGCCAGATATATTGACCAAGGGCTGACAGAAGGCGTGCCAGAAATTCTCAAACCTTTTAAAGGAACCTTTTAAAGAACAATAATAAAAGCCTTCGCGGTACACTCAAAACCTAGGCTAACTATAGAACCTAGTAATCACTCTTGCCAAGCACACTATAGATTCAAGTGCAATTCCCGACAATGAACTTAAAACAAATACTGAATTTCCCTTGGATCCTCTCTGACATCACAGATTTCTAATTTTGTTTACTTTTATTT
>NW_007455077.1:0-363 GCF_000475195.1 Diaphorina citri | reverse complement strand
CACAGGAAACATGACTCCGCCACTATTAAGCAGGAATTTTCCTCCGTGCACGAGTTACCTATAGTGACCCTAGAATACTGTGGGTGGGAGCTGTTTAAGTATAGTAAAAATATACCTACCTAGCTACAGGTACAACAAGGCATACCTTACCTATAGGTCAGGGATTTCCAACTCCCATGTGTATGCGGGCCACATACTACATACATTGGCAAGTACTTAGCAAGCAACACACACAGGTTAGGAGGCCTGTATCCAGGATTTGAGTTTTTTGGAGTCCACTCCATAAAAGAGCAAAACTGAAGCCCGATGCGGCCCACCCAAAAATCTTCGCGGCCCGCAATAATGGTCCGGCGGGTGTGGCCC
>NW_007455076.1:0-363 GCF_000475195.1 Diaphorina citri | reverse complement strand
GGGAATCGAACTCGCGACCTACCGTTTGCAAGGCAGGCGCAAGGTGGACGAGTGACCTGATGTTTGCATCAGATAGCTTAGTGACCCTGGAAAGGAAGGGTTATCGGTAATAGGTTGTTTAATCCTCTAGGGACATCCGGTATAGAAAGCTCATTATAAATTCATGCGAGACCTGGGTTCGAACTTCGAACTAAAGGAGGTCAAACACAGACAATAGTCGCTCTGAACATGCGAGCACGCACGCTGCTGAGCATAGTTCGAAAATGGGTATCTCGGGTTGTAGAGTTGTGTGTGCTGGGGTGCAATAGTCCTACATACTGGACTCCGCACACAGGGATTTCGTCAGAAAAGAACCCCCATTCA
>NW_007455075.1:0-363 GCF_000475195.1 Diaphorina citri | reverse complement strand
AGTTAGTACTTACATACTGATAGATTCTGACGTGACTTTGTGAAGATTCATCTTGAAAAGAATCTTGGTTTTTCTTTTTTAAAGCCTTTTTCCTTTCTTATGTGCGATTCTTACACTGAGTACACTGACGATGCTAGCAATGGCGAAACATGTCTGCCTGTCTAAATAAACAATAAAAAAAAACCCCTCCCCCCAACTGTGAAGAGTACAAGTTACTGGTGTTCTTTTGTTAGTACTTACGATAAAAAGTTTTAGTTTGGTAATTGATAAAGTAGAATCGAGATAATGTTGGAAAATGAATTTCAGCCAGTTGTTGTGTAGTACCATCATTCCACAATATACTTTCAGTCTGACTTTTTCTCT
>NW_007455074.1:0-363 GCF_000475195.1 Diaphorina citri | reverse complement strand
TGAGATTAGAGGAAAGAGGAGTGCAATGAGGGGAAAGAAAGGTAGGTGGCACGCCGCCAATGCAGTGAAGCAGAAGTATGTAATCAGAGGAAAGAGGAGTGCAATGAGGGGAAAGAAAGGTAGGTACTACGTGAAGGAGGAGCACACAAATTATGAAGTGAATAAAGGCGGGGTACAAAATTGAATTTCTAATCTTTTTTGGGGTGGGTG
This sequence comes from Diaphorina citri, assembly GCF_000475195.1. Lineage (NCBI taxonomy): Eukaryota > Metazoa > Arthropoda > Insecta > Hemiptera > Psyllidae > Diaphorina > Diaphorina citri. The sequence continues at coordinate 153 of NW_007455074.1, read as the reverse complement.
GATTTTTGTTTATTTTTTGTGGGCACTTGATTTATTTTGGGAGGAACGACTTGGCGGGGTCTTTTTTATGCCACGATACATAATTATGTTTTCTGGCTGTGTACCTACTTCGTTATTGTTCTATTGGTTAGATAACGTTTCTGCATTATTATA
>NW_007455073.1:0-363 GCF_000475195.1 Diaphorina citri | reverse complement strand
CACCGAAGCGAATACAATAGTCCGTCCACTATACCTTTTATTATTAGTAATAATAAAGGAAGGACGGACTAAAAACTAGTATCCACAGCATCTGCGCCATCTACCAATTTGTTAGCATTAGCACTTGACACAACTCAATTCAGCACCTGGATCCAAGACAAGAACTATTGATACCGAGTTCGATCAACCGGAACCAAGTCAAAGACAACATGAAACTATTCAACACAGTTAATTTCTCGGGATGCGCGAACTAATGTGTACTTCCCTCCGATGTCTACTGTCTTGTGAAGGGTTCAAGGTGTCTGCCAGTTCATTGATTGCGAGTTCGACCCCTCCATTGACTCCTAATGACTCTTCACTATA
>NW_007455072.1:0-363 GCF_000475195.1 Diaphorina citri | reverse complement strand
GTTTGACTATTTGGGCTAACCTGCTTGATCATCACACCTCGGCTGTCTCCCACACGTACTCATATTGTCTTGACACTTCTAACAGTATTAGAAGCTTACTGGCTCTGAGTTCTCAGAAACGGAATCACTAAGGTTGAAAACAGAGTGGAGAGCATCGAGCAGGTAGAGGAAAGTGACGATAGAGGTAAGCGACGAATTCAAACCGCATAGAACTGAGAGCAAAAAGCTCCATGCTCTCCCCTCTCCGACCTGTTTTAGTCCAAGTTTAATAGATTGCCAGCTTAAGATTGAAGAATCCCTTTTTGCCAGCAGTACATACCGCTAGATCACCAGATCTTCTTGGTCTTATTCGAGTAGCACTAA
>NW_007455071.1:0-363 GCF_000475195.1 Diaphorina citri | reverse complement strand
TACTTTCAGGTCTGACTGTTCATTATGATATGACAGTGAGGGATAGTGATCTGAGTTTAATACAAGTGTTGTATGGAGAAGATGGATTGGATGTAACCAAGCGACAATATCTCACTGACAAACAGTTCTCTTTCCTTGAAGATAATATCAAGGTTGGTACCCTATATTGTGCCTCATGATTCATATTTGTTCTATCTACTTCTTGTTCATCATATTTGTATAGCCCTATAGCTTTTTGTAAGTCTTTGCATGTAGCAGTATGTTGGACACACTAATGTCCAGGGCCACAATACGTCTTTAAACTCGGATTTAGCAATCTGATTGGTTAATTTCAAAATGTTCGGCCAATGAGATTGTTCAATT
>NW_007455070.1:0-363 GCF_000475195.1 Diaphorina citri | reverse complement strand
TAAAAACTGACCATCGAAATTTTGACCCGATTACATTACTTTCCTTCCTATAGGATAAGGAAAGTAAAAAGGAGAAGATGAAGAAAAATATATCCTTAGATGAGAGAAAGAAAAAATATAATTTCCTCCAAGAGAACGTGAACATTAAAAAACTCAAGGATATTATTCTTGAAACAAAAAGTAAAAAAAAAGTATAGCAGAAATGTTTACTTCACTCATCTCGTCGTCTCAAAACATGTTGCAAATGAGAGAGTTTGCCATCCTCAGAACAGTATCCATACATATTTCATACCTACCAGAGAAAAAATGTTGGAAATAAACATAATGAGAAATGAATGTTGTCATTGGTGAGGAAATGAAATG
>NW_007455069.1:0-363 GCF_000475195.1 Diaphorina citri | reverse complement strand
AAATACCCTGTACCATACAAACAGCAAAATTCCCACTCCACAAATACACTGTACCATACAAACAGCAAAATTCCCACTCCACAAATACACTGTAACATACAAACAGCAAAAATCCCACTCCACAAATACACTCGATACCTAGTTAGCTTGGAAGAGGCTGCCTTGTGAGCGTTATGTCGCGGGTTCGATTCCCGCCTCGAGTGAATTTTACCCCAATGGTTCCTTCTCGAACCTCGACTGGCTTTGTCCTATCCTATCTTTCTTCCCTCTTTGATTTTGAGGACGATATTGTTACAGTTACAGACCTCCATTGTTACAGTTACCTCTATAAAACCTCTTTGAAAAAAAAAAAAAAAAAAAAAA
>NW_007455068.1:0-363 GCF_000475195.1 Diaphorina citri | reverse complement strand
GAACATTATCCCATCAGGATAAAATCCGCCCCGGGCGGGAATCGAACCCGCGGCCTAGCCCTTACAAGGCAGACGCGCCACCAACCAAGCTAACTATAGGCTGGCAAATTTATCGAGTGATCAGTAGTTCGAAACGCTGCACTGTACAGCCTAGAGTAAGACGTAACAGAGTTTCATAGTTTTCGACATTTTGGGTGAACAGCGAACACTGATTTTTCCCATCTTGTATTGAGAACATTGAGATATTTAGGTATAATCGGGATATCAGGTACTTAATACAACAGACCCTTGTTCCATGAAAAACCTTTGCATTACGAAACGTACCTACGAACTTTAGGAAAGTTATGACGTAACATTTGAAGT
>NW_007455067.1:0-363 GCF_000475195.1 Diaphorina citri | reverse complement strand
TTTGTAAGTCAAACTAATCTCCTCAATATATTCTAGTCACTTATTATTGATAGTTAACAAATAAATTAGCAACATGAACAACCATGGCTTTGAAGCACCACCAATCCCTCATATACCTAATCTGTTCCGAGGAAAAAGAATTACATGGAATGATGAAGAGACCAAATGCCTCATCAGGATTGCTGGGAAAATAATGCCAACCAAAATGAGAAAGAAACAAAGTCGGGAAATTTACAGGACCATAGCCTATCAAATGAACAAGAGAGGCTACAAGAAAACATTTGAACAGTGCAGAATCAAATGGAAACATTTAAAACATTTCTACTCGGTAGCATTATCAGTATCAGGGATTGAGGAAAAGTT
>NW_007455066.1:0-363 GCF_000475195.1 Diaphorina citri | reverse complement strand
AGTATTGTATACAAAAGAATATTTCGATACCGATGAGAGTGTTAGAGAAATACTGAAAAAACCAAGTAAAACTACGAAGGTACCTCACGTGAACACGAATAATGCAGAAGAAGAATCTGAAGAAAAAACTGAAACTTTAGCAGACATAGAAATACCAGATCTAGAGAGTCAAACAGAACGAGATGAAAAAAGAAACAAAGAAAAGGTTTCGTCGAAAAGAACTGGGAAAAATAACACAGTCAAGAGGGTTCGACGATTTCTGAGGTTATCCACGCCACCCAGACATACAACAAAAGGATTTGACTACTTGGTGCAAGATCCAGCTGAAGTAGAGGTTACACATTTAACAGGAAGTGGAGCCTA
>NW_007455065.1:0-363 GCF_000475195.1 Diaphorina citri | reverse complement strand
CCGGGCGGGAATCGAACCCGCGGCCTAGCGCTTACAAGGCAGACGCACTACCAACTAAGCTAACTAGGCTGGCTGCCGAGAACAAAGCACAGAGATAGAGCTTTTGCTCTCAGTTCTATGCGGTTTGAAGTCGTCGCTTCCTCCTATTCCTTACTTCCTTCTACCTGCTCGATGCTCTATGCGTTATTCTCTCCGCTCCACTCTGTTTTTACCCTTAGTCCACTTTACCCTACCCGTTCCGCAGACAATAGAGGTTAAGCAACGCTGGGCATGGTGTGTGCCCTGTGTGGTGACCGTCATCTAAAGCCAGATGATCTCCCCTGATCATTAGTTGCCTGCACACTTGCACAGTCAGCTTGTCTA
>NW_007455064.1:0-363 GCF_000475195.1 Diaphorina citri | reverse complement strand
CGCGTGGACATTACTCTATCCGAGGACGAAGAAAAAGAAGAAGAAGAAGAATGGGAGAGAAAAAAAATTCGGTGGATCGAATTTCGCTTGGTGATGGCAGACATGAGCCATTTATATTCTTTTCAATTGTTATTTGTAATTTCAATTGACTCTATATTAGCATTTTTTTTTTTCTCACGTGAAGAAAAATTAGGGACGGATTGACCTCGGAACGTTTTCAATACGACCAAAATTTCCAATGAAATTTGAAGCCTTGAACCAATTGAAATTTAAACCAATATTTTGGTTTTAGAAACCCAAAGATCTTCAAGACAACATGAGCTTCTAGCTGGCACCAATAAACGTTAGGAATGTTTTTTTTTT
>NW_007455063.1:0-363 GCF_000475195.1 Diaphorina citri | reverse complement strand
CAATCCATGTTAGGTGATGATCTAATGCAGATGGTACCTACGTACGAACGAGCTGATGCGAAGTACAGATAAAAGTGTCCCTTTTCACTTCACAACACTCTTAATAGGTAGGTATTTATGTACCTACCTATGTATTTTATCAGGTATTTATGTACAATTGAACATAAGAACATATATTACTTACATAAATGTATGTAATTATGTATGTAATTCCTCTGTCTTGTTGTCTATTATATTCTGGTTTAATTGGTACAAGTTCTTCGTTCATTCTCAACATTACCATGTTCATTCACAATCTCTACATCGACATGTTTACAATGCGACAGTAGCGTATGCATTGCCAAGATTAGCTGTGTTCCCACA
>NW_007455062.1:0-363 GCF_000475195.1 Diaphorina citri | reverse complement strand
AATATGCCCAAAGGGGGCGCCATGCAAAAACGTTTGAGAACCACTGGAATAGATGAAGAACTAGAGTTACTAGAGTTTACTAGAGTAACTAGACTGATTGGGATGAGACATATTGTAAAATGTAGATATGATAAGATGTATTTACTGATAATACGAAGGGAAGATGATTGTAGTGGCAGTGTAAGTAGGTATGAGGAGGTGTGAAATGGGTCTATTAAGAATGAGATTAAAGTGACAAATGTGAGAATGTAAAGTAGGTACCAATGTATAGGTATCTACTTATACAATGCATAGTACAGTGGAAAATTCGTACCTACCTACATTTTTTTTTTTTTTTAAGTTGTTTGATAGAAGGAACTGTGA
>NW_007455061.1:0-363 GCF_000475195.1 Diaphorina citri | reverse complement strand
CCTTGTAATAAGATTGAGATTTTATCAATTCAGGACATTTCCTTCAGGCATGCAATGAGAAAACATGACTTGAGAACAGCTTATAATTTACTGGTAAGAAATTAAAACAAAAACATCTAAACATAATTGAAATTTGAAGCATATGATAATGCAAGTGATACAAAAACCAAGCTAACATGAACAACTATATTTGTTTTAGAATAAATAGTTCTTAGACTGTTATTGAACATAACCTAACAAAGAGAATGCATAAAAATTATCCAACATATTAGATTTGTAAAACATTTTCTGAAGTGAATAAATGATCAACCCTAAAATATTATGGTAGATAAGGCCAGAAAAATAATGTTACTTTTTCATGAA
>NW_007455060.1:0-363 GCF_000475195.1 Diaphorina citri | reverse complement strand
GAGACGGGCTGTTTTATTCCGACCATAAAGTGTGATATGTTGATAGGTAAACAACAATAACACCTATAAAATAAAATATTATTTTACTATCATATTTATTTTTTTTATTGGATGTTATATCTCTGACCTGTTGGGAAGAGCATGAGTTATGGGCGACATTATCATGAAAATCCTTGCTTTAAAACCTTTATAAAGCTTATGCCATCTTGCGTTGTTCCAACATGGACTGAATGAGACTTTCTGTGAGCATTGACAACATAAGTCCATAAAGAGATGAAGAGTTGAAAAATTTTGCAGTACCATTTTTCTGGAATTCCAACAATCGATTTCCAAGAATTGATGAAAATAAAGTAGATATTGAAT
>NW_007455059.1:0-363 GCF_000475195.1 Diaphorina citri | reverse complement strand
TACTTGTAACAAACTTTTGTTGCCTCTTGTACCTACTAGGTACTTACCTAAATATCTGAATTCTGAAATATTTTTTAACATCTAGAATTTAAAAAAAAAGTCCATCCAAGCTAGGGCCCTCTTCAATGTTGTGGGTAGGTAAGGTACATACAGGTACCTATGTGACATTTCCAACACATCCATTTTCATTGTAAAGTACCTGAGAGAAATAAAACACCCCAATCCAATGGGGTGCTGGATCAATACACCTGAAATTAACCCATTGAAATTTACCCAAATATTTGTTTTTTGTAACAAACTTTTGTTGCCTCTTGTACCTACTAGGTACTTACCTAAATATCTGAATTCTGAAATATTTTTTAA
>NW_007455058.1:0-363 GCF_000475195.1 Diaphorina citri | reverse complement strand
TTTTTTTTTTTTTTTTTTTTTTTTTTATCATTTGTTTACATTTGAGAAGTTAGCTTTCGATCGCTTCTTGTTTGAGTGCTAACTTCTCACGCTTCTTAAGCGCGGAAATGTTTGAATTTAACAAATTTTCAATTTTAGGGAAAGTTTGCAAAAATGTGTGTTGAAATGTTATGTTAAAATGAAAAATAAAAGTTAAAGTCTAATACCAACAACCAAATTCAATTTTACTTTATTCCTTAAATAACAATAGGTTATTAAGAGTTTATTAGGATAAAAAAACAATTACTGAGAAAATTCCTATATCTGATATGCCTATTAACAAAAAGTGAAAGTAGTTGGTCAGTTACATTTATAATAAGCATG
>NW_007455057.1:0-363 GCF_000475195.1 Diaphorina citri | reverse complement strand
TTTGCAGAATTTGTACCAGCAGAATTTGTCCTTTGCAGACTTTGTACCAGCACACGAATATACACAAATAAAACTCTAACCCTGAATGGAGCCAACGAACAACGCCGGGTGTGATAAGGGCTCTAAGCCTAGGAACTGATCCGTCATCACTCGATCGTTCAGACGATCAATCATCCTGATACAAACCAAAGATCGGGATACCAAGATTGCTCAGATAGCTTCCGTTCTCATCTTGTTCACGCACAAGGTCGCTCAACTTCAGTGATCCATTGAGAACACCTGGCCCATTCAAATTGCACCGTTGTAACACGTTGACTCCTCACGAGCCGCGTTAGTGAGGCAGGTTTAATTATTTTGTCCAAA
>NW_007455056.1:0-363 GCF_000475195.1 Diaphorina citri | reverse complement strand
TTCAGACGGGGAACTTTTCTCTCAGACGGGAGATTTTTTTCGTGACGGCACGGTTGTATTAGATTTAGATTTCAGATCCACTCGCCCGCCCCAACGCGACGGGCGACGGCTTACATTCGATCAGATTTTTGTTGACCTCCTCCGTCCTGTGATCGAATATAAATAAATGTACTTAACTTCAAAGACATATGAAATCAGGGCATTATTCTTTCCTCCTACTACATAATTCGAGTTCTAAGCTCAAGAACATACAAAAAAGGCCACACGTGATTATGATAACATTGATAACGGAATCAAATGACCGCGTTTATTGACTTACATTAAGTACTTACATAGAAAATAATGATAAATTGGTTTGATTAA
>NW_007455055.1:0-363 GCF_000475195.1 Diaphorina citri | reverse complement strand
TGTCTGACATACAACATCATCCTATGTCCAGTGAAACCTCACACTTCATTGAAGAGCAGATTGCTATCAAGGCTGCACTTATGGATATTCTTCGCACTATTCAACAAAAGGCAAAATCGGCAGAAGAAGAAAGTGATGTTGTATCTAAAGATGTGAATGTCACTGTGAAACTAATAAGAGAGCGGATGAGGAAGAAGAACATGGCATCCCTCTTACATAGTGATGATGCTCAATCAGTTCGTTTGTTGGCAAACAAACTAATGACACAGGACCCTGACATTGTGCTGATATACAAACCACTTGGGGAACCTTGTGTTGTAGCTCCTGCTGATGTTGGTTCGTTAAATGAACAAAGTGATGTGT
>NW_007455054.1:0-363 GCF_000475195.1 Diaphorina citri | reverse complement strand
GTATTGGGCCCATTGTTTGAATAGAGCTCAATTGAAGAGTGCTCATATTATAGTTTTGTGTTGAACTTCAAATTGAAACGTATCCTGTGTTCCTATAGGACTTTGAGTGAAAATCATTCTGAAAAATACATAAAATCATATGTATTGTCTTAATTTTCGACTGGCATTGTTGGCAACAATATAGCGATCTTATATTCATGTCATGTGAATATTTACTTCGCTAAATCAGCAAATAATCTTCATACAGTCTCCCAAATTTTGACTGATAGGTAAGTTCCGTTAGAGAGTGGCCTCAGGAAAAGTTACATTTCCAGTCAATTTCTCTAAACTGTCCATCATGTAGCATCGGGTAATGGAAAGTCA
>NW_007455053.1:0-363 GCF_000475195.1 Diaphorina citri | reverse complement strand
TAATAATAGAACCCATAAATGGGATGTATTGTGTCTAGGATAGTCTAAGCTTGAAAAATAGAAGAAGAAAAAAATAGGTAGGTATATCTTTCGAATTTTTTCTTTCTATTTTTCAAGCTTAGCCTAACCTAAAGCTTAGCCCTGTGTATAACTTCTACCTTAATCTCTCACCTATTTTCTCTGGAGATTTTCTCAATTGAAATCGCATTTGAAAGAGGTATATACTGGTTCAATTCCCAAGTGAGTCAAAACTTTGATATACATATCATGTATTAACTACCTATAAAGGAGCGCGGTAGCGCTCCGCCCCGCCAAGTCAAGAAAGTTTGACCGCTTCATGAATTATATTTATTATCAACCTAT
>NW_007455052.1:0-363 GCF_000475195.1 Diaphorina citri | reverse complement strand
AGGGGAACACGGAGGAGGCTGTGAAGTGTGAAGGGAGGGCTGTGGTAGGGGTGGGGGTTTGTTTTTTTTCGAAAAATTTGCTCGGTAGTGGGGGAAATAATTTTGAAATTTTTAATCAAATCGGATTATCAAATAATCATTTTATCAGAAGTCAGAACTACTGATAAAATTTAGGCATTTCTTTGATAAGATACAAGGTACATCTTGTGAGTACCTCAAGCTCTTTTTATCGTGTGTTTTAAAAGGTTCTTTTGTGAATGAACGAACTTGAGTTCTTCAGAAATAATCTGTCAAAATGAATAAGATTGGACGTCTGTTACATTTTGCAAGGTTGAGATCTTCCAAGTTGCATACTAGTGCAAA
>NW_007455051.1:0-363 GCF_000475195.1 Diaphorina citri | reverse complement strand
TCCTCCTCCTTCTTCGTCCCCTCTTCCTCCTCTTCCTCGTTCTCCTCCTCCTCCTTCGTCCCCTCTTCCTCCTTCTTCGTCCCCTCTTCCTTTTCCGTCTCTTCCTCCTTCTTCTCCTTCTTTTTCTCCTTCTTCTTCTCCTCCTTCGTCCCCTCTTCCTCCTCCTTCTCCTCCTCTTCTCCTCCTCCTCTTCCTTCGTCCCCTTTTCCTCCTCCTTCCCCTCCTATTTCTCTCTTCTCTTCCCTGTGGTTTCGTCCTCCCCTTTTTTCTCATCTTCATCTTATAATCCCCATCTCCTCCTCCTCCTCCTCCTCCTCCATTCTCAATAACCTCTCAAACTTCATGAGTTTCGTGCTTATCTCG
>NW_007455050.1:0-363 GCF_000475195.1 Diaphorina citri | reverse complement strand
TTTACAGCTTTACTGCTAAATGAGCTAGTCTAGGCTTTCCAAGTTAAGTGTATGTAAATAAATGCAATTTTACATTTTTCTACCCAAGTAGGGACGGGGTACCCAAGAAGGGAAGGTCTACCCAAGTAGGGAGGGGGTACCTATGTAGGGACCATGTACCCAAGTAGAATGGAGGGGGTTTATAATCGTATAACTTTTATGGATCATAATTTTAAATTGACTTCTGCAGACCCTTGTATAGGTAGGTTGTACGTAGATTGTCTACAAATAGTACCTAAGTTAATATCAACGGGAGTTACGGGACTAATATGGATTAACTACGGGATTTACGGGACTAATATGGATTAACTACGGGATTTACGG
>NW_007455049.1:0-363 GCF_000475195.1 Diaphorina citri | reverse complement strand
ACACATCACTTTGTTCATTTAACGAACCAACATCAGCAGGAGCTACAACACAAGGTTCCCCAAGTGGTTTGTATATCAACACAATGTCAGGATCTTGTGTCATTAGTTTGTCTGCCAACAAACGAACTGATTGAGCATCATCACTATGTAAGAGGGATGCCATGTTCTTCTTCCTCATCCGCTCTCTTATCAGTTTCACAGTGACATTCACATCTTTGGATACAACATCACTTTCTTCTTCTGCTGATTTTGCCTTTTGTTGAATAGTGCGAAGAATATCCATAGGTGCAGCCTTGATAGCAATCTGCTCTTCAATGAAGTGTGAGGTTTCACTGGACATAGGATGATGTTGTATGTCAGACA
>NW_007455048.1:0-363 GCF_000475195.1 Diaphorina citri | reverse complement strand
TAACTAAATCGATCTTGGGGAGATGAGAATATGAATTTGTAGCGAGACTATTACCAGAACCCACAGAATTCCCACAGAATTTCTCTACTTCTAACTTCCTAATTTCTAACTCTTTGAGTCTGATTTTACCTTCTCTCTCCTCTCTTTCCCGTCTCTCTTCTCTCTCTTCCTGTTCCTTCCTATCTTCTCTCTCTTCCCTTCTCTTTCTCTCTTCATCCTCATATTCCTCTTTCTCCTTTCTCTTCACAACCTGGTATTGAATCAGTGATGATTCTATATCTAATGAACATATTGAAAGATAGTCATATAAATCCTCACTCTCCTTGGGTATTAGGACGTCGAGATCTTCATCTTGTGCAACAG
>NW_007455047.1:0-363 GCF_000475195.1 Diaphorina citri | reverse complement strand
AATTTTCGAGATCAGCTGATTTAATTAAGGGAAAGGGGGTATTTCAATTGTGTTAAGTATAAATGCTTGTCCCAAATGTCGTTCTCCGCTAAATTTTATGTCTTGACTTAGACTCGAACCATCAACCTCCAGATCCGAAGACCACTGCGCTAATCACTACATCACTGAGGTTGGTGATTTAGGTTGTGGTTATGTACCGGGTTGGGTTGAGACAGGACATTGTTTCTACAGTTTGGCATGGGATTGGTAACTTAAAAACAAGGTTAGTTTACCAACCTTGCCTATCTCAACCCGGTACTTAACCACGACCTGAATTAAAGGGACTTTTCTTCAGGAATTGGCTCCAGTATGGGCGCCCAATGG
>NW_007455046.1:0-363 GCF_000475195.1 Diaphorina citri | reverse complement strand
ACATGATATTTTTCATGATTTCATGATACTTTTCGAGGAGCACTGACTAAATGAGCGAAGAAAAAGTAGAACAATGGGTAAGCACGAGAGCGAAAGAGAGAGAGAGAGGGGAGAGAGAGACAGACTGGGATAGATGGGGACGAATAGGGAACGAGTGCATAATGATGTCCTCATTTGAGAGTCCACCCCCTGAATAATAGAGGGGTACCGCACCAAATGAGGACAGCATGAACCGAGGACAATGGAGCTCTAATGAGATTCGTCATCCCCTCTCCTGCAGAACCCTTGTCACAAATCAGCGTGCATATTCCGTCGTGCAAAATGACGTCTCTTTTTTATATGAGTTGGAAAACCAATTGAAAA
>NW_007455045.1:0-363 GCF_000475195.1 Diaphorina citri | reverse complement strand
TTTCCAAAAACTCTGGAAAAAAAAAAAAAAAAAAAAAAAAAAAACAGCGTATGTTTACACATTTGTTATTCCATGACGTTGTATTTCATATACAGGGTGACCGAGTAGTATAGACAGCTCTGTAGTCTGCTATGAACTCAAGAAAGCTTCATTAGGCTGCGGGTTCGATTCCCGCTCGGGACGGATTTATTCCTGAAGGGATAACGTTCGTACTTCGGAATGGCTGGCTTTCTCCTATCTTGTCTGCCTTCTTTTTTCGATTTTGGGACGGTAAGACCTTGGCAGTTACAGTTCCCTCTATCAGACCTCTTAAAAAAAAGCTTTATATATATAAAAAAACAAAACTACAATAGAATATATTTT
>NW_007455044.1:0-363 GCF_000475195.1 Diaphorina citri | reverse complement strand
CCAATACTTTTGCATCCGTATAAAATACATTTAACGGTGGATTCTTGGGGGTGGGAATATGGAGGGAGGTTAATTCCTAACATAGCAGCTTCCCCCTCCCCCTTTGCCATCCCATCCCGAATGCCCGAATCATTCCGCTGTCAAAACTCGCGCTTTCTCGCTCTTCCCGATGATGAATCCCCTGATCAGAAGGTGAGAGAGAGGAAGGACTGGTGGATTGGATTAGGGAATTATAGGAGAGAAGGAGATGGAAAGGAGCGTATAATGGAAAATAGGAGGAGGAGGAGGAGGAGGAGGAGGAGAGAAGCTGAGGAAGCTGGGAGGGAGCCATGGAAGGGATGGGAGAATATGATCAAAAGATGG
>NW_007455043.1:0-363 GCF_000475195.1 Diaphorina citri | reverse complement strand
TAGGAAAACGCCTGTGACCAATTGTTTGTTGATCTCAAAATCCAGGTTCGAACACCGGGGATGGGACACAAAAGAGTTGTTCTCAAGTCAAAATATTCTTCTAAGCTCAATAGATCGATTAGAGATAAAGGCTTTTTTAGGACAGGCATTTGCTCAATATTACCTAGTCTAAAGTCTACCATATGCGAGATAATAACTGAATAGTTCACCCCGCTCTTCTGCTGCTCAGATATCTCACTGCTACTATTCTCTATGTCTGCTACTATCACTGTTATTATATTATTATATACGGAGCAACAATTTCAAATGTGGTGTCCATTATTGTTTGAACAAGTGTTTAGTATAAATTGTTAAAAATATGTA
>NW_007455042.1:0-363 GCF_000475195.1 Diaphorina citri | reverse complement strand
TTGTTCGCGGATTTTGCGATTATGCTCGCGGATTTGGCGATTATGTTCGCGGATTTCGCGATTATGTTCGCGGATTTGGCGATTATGTTCGCGGATTTGGCGATTTTGTTCGCGGATTTCGCGATTATGTTCGCGGATTTGGCGATTTTGTTCGCGGATTTGGCGATTATGGTCGCGGATTCCGCGATTATGTTCGCAGATTTGCTGATTTTGTTCGCGGATTTCGCGATTATGTTCGCGGATTTCGCGATTTTGTTCGCGGGTTTCGCGATTATGTTCGCGGAATTGGCGATTATGTTCGCGGATTTCGCGATTATGTTCGCGGATTTGGCGATTATGTTCGCGGATTTGGCGATTTTGTTC
>NW_007455041.1:0-363 GCF_000475195.1 Diaphorina citri | reverse complement strand
TAAAAAAAAAAAAAAAAAAAAGAGTTGTAGGGTGTGATTTCCAAATGAAAAGCTTAATACATAATAATTTTGGTGGAGATGGCTGAACTCCCGATCGTGAAAAACTTTTTGTACACTCTGTCCATGATACAAAGGGTTACTGTTGTTATTTTAGTAAAGGGGTTGACGACACATCATTATAGCCAAGTCATTCATCATAATACCCACGTGACTTAAGGTCATTTATAATAACAATAACATCAGATTATTAGGTAGTAATTTTTTATAGGCCTTATTTCTACAGATTAGGTTTGAATTTTGCTCGACTTTTTCGAGTAAAATTTTCCTAGATAGGAAAGGTACCTATTTAAAGTATTGTTATAC
>NW_007455040.1:0-363 GCF_000475195.1 Diaphorina citri | reverse complement strand
CAGTTAAAGTTCCCTCTGTCAAACCTCTTAAAAAAAAATCTTAAAAAGCTATTTTTTCACCCACACTTTAAAACTGGCCCAAACGACATGTTTTAACATCCTATACGTACACAACTACACATAGATAGGTAGTTATAGTAGGTATCTAAAAAAAAAAAATAATAATAATAATAATCCGAGTACTGTAGATCTATGTATTCTTACTTGAGGGTTCTGGCTGGTTTATGATTTATAGGCATTTTGTCACCCCAAACATTTGAAATATGCCACTGTGGACAAAACCAAACCTCCTCGGCCCCTTGCCGTGAACGATAGTGTTCGGTGTGAAATTTTGGAACTTGTGCCGGAGACTGAGAAGTTCAT
>NW_007455039.1:0-363 GCF_000475195.1 Diaphorina citri | reverse complement strand
GAGTGTACACGACGCAACTTCGGAACTCTATTGGTAGTGACGTCACTATACAGTATATATGACGTCACAACAGTCACAGTTCCAACGCCCGAATAGTGCCGAGTGTACACGACTCCACTTCGGAACTCTATTGGTAGTGACGTCACTATACAGTATATATGACGTCACAAGAGTCACAATTCCAACGCCCGAATAGTGCCAAGTGTACACGACGCAACTTCGGAACTCTATTGGTAGTGACGTCACTATACAGTATATATGACGTCACAACAGTAACAATTGGTAATGACGTCACAACAGTCATAAATCCAATGAATAGTATCCATTGTACACTTCGGAACGCTATTGGTAGTGACGTAATAA
>NW_007455038.1:0-363 GCF_000475195.1 Diaphorina citri | reverse complement strand
TGAATTATAACGCTGAACCACAGCTTGAATTATAACGCTGGACCACAGCTTGAATTATAACGCTGAACCACAGCTTGATTTATAACGCTGAACCACAGCTTGAATTATAACGCTGAACCACAGCTTGAATTATAACGCTGGACCACAGCTTGAATTATAACGCTGAACCACAGCTTGAATTATAACGCTGAACCACAGCTTGTAAAAAAAAAATGAATAAATCTCATATATTATAAAGCAGTTCGTATTGTATTATAGAGCGGTAAAAAAAATAAATGAAAAAAGAAAAAAAATAAATAAATAAAATAAAATTCAAATCCACGACTAGTTTCTGTTAACAGCCGTACTAAATAAAATGTATTA
>NW_007455037.1:0-363 GCF_000475195.1 Diaphorina citri | reverse complement strand
GGTATCAGGAACTGCTGCGGTAGCCTAACGCCAAGTTGCTGTCTAAAATTAGATTAGGTATTAAGAAATGCAGCGATTTTGCAGAAAAGGGAATCGGATTGTCCTTACGATGTTCTAGAAAAATTACCTATCGTACAGAGGGAGGTGTAGGTATAACAGATATAGAAGCAGAAGAGATTGTACTTTTTTTCTCTTTCTTCAACAAAAGTTTTCTAGCAAAATACCTTACAAAGGTCTACTTACCTACCTACGATAACAAGGACCGTATTTTCGAGTGTGCTCTATAAGTCTATATCTACATTCTACATAGAGGCAAAATACCGTACAAATATGTACGTATACATAAAAGTACTAAGTAGTGCT
>NW_007455036.1:0-363 GCF_000475195.1 Diaphorina citri | reverse complement strand
AATGATAATAATAATAATAATAATAATAATAATAATAATAATAATAATAATAAACGCTTTGACAAGTCCCTGGTGTCTATGGGGACTAAAGTCGGCCCGCGACCTTGAGGAAAGTGGCCAGCTGAGGTGTGCCTACCCTATATAGGAAATATACACCCTATATTCCGTGTTCTGGAGGTCCTGAATTAGGTGTGCCTACTCTATAAGAAGACATTTTGACAAGTCCCTGGTGTGTGTGTTAGGGAGTGTCTAAGGAGTTTCTTCTACCAACTAAGAAAAGAAGTTTCAAGACTGAAAATGGAGCTTGGAATAATTCTGAACGAAGGAAACCATGCCTGTGAAACGTCAACGCCACGCGTAAGA
>NW_007455035.1:0-363 GCF_000475195.1 Diaphorina citri | reverse complement strand
CTACCAACTACCAAACGATTATTATAAGCACCTTTTTTAATCTCGTTATTTATAATGAGTTTAAACATGTATCCTCTTCCACCTAACTCTTCAGGTTAGGTCATAATGACGGCTAATTTGTTTTAAAAGGTACCTATAGCTATTATTATGTAGGTGGGTACCCAGGTTTAAAATGTGTAAGTAGGTAGCTAGTAATAAGTTTAAAATGTTTTACATAATTCAAATAGGTTTTTATAATGTTTTCTATAGGTAATTATTGTTGTTTCCTGAATTTTTTGCATTCTGGAAAATTGTAATCCTCTTCGTTAGATCACGACTTGGTAAAACATAAAAAAAAAACAAGCAGGGTCCGTCCCTCCGGGA
>NW_007455034.1:0-363 GCF_000475195.1 Diaphorina citri | reverse complement strand
GTTGAAATGTTAATTGATATCGGCAATAAAACTTTAAAGGGTGTCCCAAGTTTAAAAGGTAGGGCAATAAGGAGGAATCGATAGAACATTTTGATGAAACAAAAGTGTTGTCCTCTCAAGAAACAGACCAGTTGACTCCCATTCTTATAAAACCAGGGATATTGCCATTGGCGAAAAACTTCATTTGATCGCAGAACTCCCAAGATATCAAATGGTGTTACTTAAGACTGTTAATATGTAGTACGGAGGTTGGACAAAAAAATATTCACACACTTACACAGTATATTAATGTTCAACTAATCACAAGATTCATACAAGCATCCATCAATTCCATCACGTAGACCGCCCAGCTTTCACATAAAT
>NW_007455033.1:0-363 GCF_000475195.1 Diaphorina citri | reverse complement strand
TCTTGCATCATTGTAATTTCTTTATTGGCAAATGTCATATATCTATCATTCGCATTCTATGTAGAATAATAGCTGAATTGGCCAATGGCCGTACCGTTTAACTGTGTCATCAAAGTCATCATGACAAGAGGCATGGACGAAGAGTTACAAGTGGCATCTCTAGGACGAATGGATCTGTCCTTTGCATGTCTTTAAAAGGACATTTTCCGTCGCTATTCTTTGTCTCATCAGAAGCTATCAATATTTATTGATGTCCGTAAAGATTTGTCTTATAATGTAAGTACATACATACGAACATACTTAAGAATGTCCTTTACGTGTCTGTAAAAGGAACTTTTCCCGTACACACAGGTCTTAAAAGCG
>NW_007455032.1:0-363 GCF_000475195.1 Diaphorina citri | reverse complement strand
GCCATGCCAAAGTTTTACGTTTTCGTATCTTTTTTTCAAGAATATTAGATATATTAATAATTGAAAATTTTCTTCTCCAATAAGTTTTTACACTTTTTCTTCCCAAGTGGGGGGATTCAAGTTGAAAGTTTGAGCTGTAAACTTTCAAGAGAGTTTCTTCAGCTTCCTGTTCTTGGTTTGACCAAAAGGAAAGGCGGCAAGCTGTTTGTTTTCACAGTTGATTACTTGAAAGTAGATTGCATCTATTTTGCACGCAGGGTCGGAAAGTTTTTGTTGACCTTATAATTTCTTGATTGCAGGACGAAGGTCAACACTTACCCGTAAAACAGTGACAATTCCGAGAAAGCATTGTCATTTTGTTTT
>NW_007455031.1:0-363 GCF_000475195.1 Diaphorina citri | reverse complement strand
ATTTGTCAAAATGATCCTCATTCTGTCAAGAACAAGAAGTTCCTACTTTGGTCAGAGAAGGGTCGACATCCGTAAAACAAGATTCATAAACCTGACAGTTAGATCTGTAACTGAAGATGATTTTCGACAGGTAACATTTGAACTCGTCAGTTTCGATCATATTCATAAAATCGATCGTTTTGGTTGAAGGCGTGCTATTCTCAGGTGATGTTATCGAATTTGTTTCTGGCTCCTCATATTGTTCATATTCTATGTCTTTTTCGATTAATTCTGTGTCTTCGGAGACATATTCTATTTCTTCCTCTGTATCACTCTCCGTTTCGCCCCGTGTCTCATAAGGACTTTCCAATCTTTTCATTGGTC
>NW_007455030.1:0-363 GCF_000475195.1 Diaphorina citri | reverse complement strand
AAAAAAAAAAAAAAAAAAATATGAAGTGTGATTAATGTGATATGAAGTGTGAAATGTCTGGTATAAAATGAACGCTATTGGAATTGTATAGAATTATACCAGAGATGTGTACCAAGTGTACCTACATTAAAGTCAGTGTGTCTGTGTACTAGAGTTGCTCTTCAATTATAAGTAATTGACATCGCCATATGATCCATTTCATACGTTTTATCGTCCACATTTTTCCTTATCCTGATCTTGGAGCAGTTCATATCTTCGTTACCTCATATTATGACCCACATCTTGAAGTTCCGTTTGAAGAAAAGTAAAATGACAATCTCGAATAGGTAGGAAAAGTTTTTTCATTCACAACTCTACTCAGAT
>NW_007455029.1:0-363 GCF_000475195.1 Diaphorina citri | reverse complement strand
GTTGCCAAGATGAGTGTTCCTGTGAAGAAGCTCAAACTTTGAGAGAACACAATAAGAAACTCCAGGAGAAGGTAAACCGAGTGCTCCAAATTTTCCACCCAAGAGTCTTCTTCTTTTTCTTCGCCTTTTTCCCGTGTACAGACGGGGTCGGCGTTTAGTCAGTCTATCAATCAGCCCTAACTAGGCTGATTGCTTTGGGATGACATTTTTGGTGTTGGCTACAAATTCCACGGGTGGATGACCTTCGCACTCGATCTTTGTTATTTCTTTAGCAAAGGGAAATTCAGGCTGGTATCCTCCCTCTGTTTAAAGTTCCAGGCAGACTAAGCTGGTCCACTCCCTGTTTAAAGCCCCCCCCCCCCT
>NW_007455028.1:0-363 GCF_000475195.1 Diaphorina citri | reverse complement strand
ATTTAACCATATCTTTTTTTATTATTAATTCATGAATTTTGTCATAAACTTTAATATGCCAGGAATTATGATACTCCTTACAGTCCTTACATTATTCTAAATTGGGACTCTTTTTGGTGACACAAGACAGAAGAAGGTCATTAATATTTTCATATCAAAAGATTTTTTTTTTCCTTGTATTCTTTTGAAGATCTTCTCGTGAGAGTAGATACTGAGTTTTTTTACTACTTTTGGCCGAAAACACCACACCTGATCAAGAACAACATTTTGATAAATTCAAAAATCTCGGACCCATTCGTGAGACTGGTCAGAGAAACTGGTTACCAAAAACTGCTGGGACCTCCACAGATGGATTCGTACATT
>NW_007455027.1:0-363 GCF_000475195.1 Diaphorina citri | reverse complement strand
GAAATGTATGATGAGATGTGCGAGACACAAATTACACAATACAATAATCATCGAACTTTGAATCAAAATTGTAAAAACAGAAGATGAAACCGGGAATAAAGGTAGGTAGACACGTCACGAAAAGTCATAGGGAGTCAGAAAGATGACGTTCAAAGTTTTCCCGAAATATTGTAGGTAATGCCGTTGAGGACAGCCACAATACCATCACGTTACGTCATTGGACTCTTTCTTCATATTCACATAACACATAACTTTATATTGATACCAACCCATGTAAGAAGGTCCTCTGTTCCGGACTCACCCTGTCTACATACATTTGCACGCGAAAGATTAATTACATGACATGGAATGTATGACGATTCT
>NW_007455026.1:0-363 GCF_000475195.1 Diaphorina citri | reverse complement strand
TTTTTTTTTTTTTTTTTTTTTTTTTTGCAAAATATGGAAACAAATTTATTATCTATTTAAGGGCAAAAAATATGGAAATTAATTTGTTTTTTAGGGCCAAAATACTTGAATTAATTTGTTATTTAGGAAAAAAATATGGACAGTATGTTTTGTGACTGAAAATTATAATTATGTAAGTGAGGGAGAAAGTATGAAAAATAATGTGTTCATTTGTGGCGAAAGTGCTAATCCCAACGTTTGGGGAGCAAAAGGTGCCCCAATTTCATCGGCAATTGATGATTCTCATGAAAAATATAAATGTCCAAATGTATTTTTTTCGTAAAGATCGTCAAAAATAATAAATAATCCGAAAAGATTTTTTTT
>NW_007455025.1:0-363 GCF_000475195.1 Diaphorina citri | reverse complement strand
AGGAAAATGAGTAGCTATGTATAATATAAATGCGCATAGCGACCAGTGCCAGGATGGTAGGTAAACGATTAAACATAAAGTGCTTTATCATTGTGAGATTTGGTCATTTGGAAAATATTACAATGTTGCAATGAGCATCAAAGTTGTGATGTAATAACACAATGAAACGGCATTTATTAATTATTTTCTTCGAGCAGTATAAATGAGAATAATTTAGCTATGAAAGTTTCAAGGCTCGTTTTGACACAATAGTTGTTTTCATCAGATGTACTCATCTGAATCATACTACAATGATACTCATAATAATATGTATAACGATAATAACTCCTTATCTCAATCATCAGTTGGTCTTGCATAGCATGC
>NW_007455024.1:0-363 GCF_000475195.1 Diaphorina citri | reverse complement strand
GGAAGTATAATAGTATATCTTGTGATGTGTCTATTTTCTTGATTACAATTCTTGGATGTATTCCCTTTGAATACTGGTACATCTGTGTATTTTTGAATGACAAACATCACTTTTTTCTCTTCTATTTTTTCTCTGCATTTTTCAATTTCTAAGTTGGACTTCTATCTCCATATTTTTCAGTTACTTCTCTAAATCTTATTACTATTTTTTATACATAACAAAACCCGCTTTGTAAATTTCTTAATAGATCCTGAATGTGTTTAAAAATACCTATATTTATTTATGTTTCAATAATTATATTATTAGTTCCTCCTCTTTACTTAGGGCTCAAAACCACAGTCTACAACCATCCTACCCTTTTAT
>NW_007455023.1:0-363 GCF_000475195.1 Diaphorina citri | reverse complement strand
TGAGGAAAATGAAAGCAAAAAGTCTTAAAATCAAATTCCGTCAAAGTGTAAAGAATAACATCATGTCTGAAACTATAAAGACAGATTAGATTGGCCCCTGAATTCTAGATGCAACTGCAAAAAAATAATGACATTGTAATGATTCATGCCAGAACTTGGTGCAAGTAGGTGCAATTATTGTACAAGACGTGAGTGGAATAAATGATGGTTGACAAATCTTTAGAAAGATACAGGACCCAGACTAAAATTATGACGTAGCAAGTCAGTCAGTCAGGAGAGAGAGAAAGAGAAAGAGAAAGAAAGAGAGAGAGAGAAAGAGAGAGAGAGAGAGAGAGAGAGAGAGAGAGAGAGAGAGAGAGAGAG
>NW_007455022.1:0-363 GCF_000475195.1 Diaphorina citri | reverse complement strand
ACCGCCCCTCCCACCTACCAACCTGAGAGGATGCCATCTGATCAAAATACAGTACGACGTCTTCGTAAGTATGCCAAAGGCCAAAGTTGTTGAATAAAGTATGCCCAAAACCAAAGTTTTTGGCTATAAAGTATGCCAAAGATCAATGTTTTTCACTAAAGTATGCCAAAGACCATAGTTTTTGATTATTAAGGCTGCCAAAGACCAAAGTTTTTGACTAAAGTATGCCAAGGACCAATGATTTTAACTTTTAACTATAAAGTATGCCAAACTCCAAAGTTTTTCACAGTAAGTTCTATACCAAAGACCAAAGTTCAAGAACTTTAAAATTTTAATGAAAGACAGCGCAGAGAAAAACCTCTA
>NW_007455021.1:0-363 GCF_000475195.1 Diaphorina citri | reverse complement strand
CATTGGATTTTAGGATTATTGAGATATTGAAAAAAAAAAAAAAAAAAAATGCTACAATACTACATTCTGGTGGATATGATAGATCAATCAGCAAACTAGACATTGATTGGATAGATACATATTGATTTGTCATTTGCCAGGTAGGTACATAAATGAATCAGTCATTTGGTAACCAGTTAACCTCAGAACAAGTGTTGTATTTGAAATTCATTTCCCCAGGTTCAGCAAAATGTCCAGAGTTAAACGAATACAAAATTTTGAGTAAGAAAAGACGAGATTGCCAGTCTAGTTAGCTTGGTTGGTAGCGCGTCTGCCTTGTAAGCGCTAGGCCGCGGGTTCGATTTCCGCCCGGGGCGAATTTTA
>NW_007455020.1:0-363 GCF_000475195.1 Diaphorina citri | reverse complement strand
CTCTCTCTCTCCCTCTCTCTCTCTCTCTCTCTCTCTCTCTCTCTCTCTCTCTCTCTCTCTCTCTCTCTCTCTCTCTCCATTTCTATCAGTCCCTCTTTTTTTCTCTCTCTCTCTCTCTTTCTCGCTCGCGTGTTAACTCAAGCGAAAGTCCACCCTAAATAATATTTTCCTTCTCACTTTATCTTCACAGTCCCACAGCGAGAGAGAGGGAGGGAGGGAGAGAGAAGAATGAAATATTTCATAGCCTGTTGAATATCTCACTTTCTCCCTCTCTTTTCCTCACCCTATCTCTCTCTCTCTCCCTCTCTCTCTCTCTCTTCCAATCTCTCTCTCCCTCCCCCCCCTCTCTCTCTCTCTCACGCC
>NW_007455019.1:0-363 GCF_000475195.1 Diaphorina citri | reverse complement strand
TAAAAAGTTTTGGAGTCAATGTACATGATATTTATCATTCATAGAGTATTTGATAGTAGATATTTTGTGGATATAACATAATTATAATTTTATAATTATAAAATCCATTAACCATGTAGGTATTTCAATTGAAAAATATTGATATCCAAAAAAGAAACTTGAAAATGTCAACCAAAGGCTAAAGCCCAATGAGCTTGAACTTTGCCCATACCGTCTAGAAGTCTAGATGGGTATATTTACCAACTGAAAAAGCTCAGAGCCCAGGGTGAGTTCCTTTTATGATTCATTCTTTAAATCCATCAGTTTTCATTTGGCTCATTTACCTGTAACAGAAGAAAAAATTGAAAATTTCAGTCAACATTT
>NW_007455018.1:0-363 GCF_000475195.1 Diaphorina citri | reverse complement strand
TCATTTATATACAGGGTGTTCAGATGCTTAATGGCCCCAAGTAAACAAATCGCTTCAGTGCATTCAAATTTCAAAAGTTGTTCAGAGAGCGGGATGAGCAGGGGATCTTTGCTTTTCGGAATAATTGGATCAAATTCGTAAAAAAATTCGGAGTGATTTTGACAATTTTCGTTGGAACAGAATGAGACACATTCCTGTCTGGGGAATTGCAATAACTCTACTTACTGAACAGTCAACATTCTTATATAGCAGATTCTCAAGACCATGCTTCGGTTGGAAGACTCATACTGTTCTGGTTCATGATCAAAACCATAATCATCTTAATAAAGCATAGAGCATAGCATAAATAAAGCATAGCGTCCA
>NW_007455016.1:0-363 GCF_000475195.1 Diaphorina citri | reverse complement strand
GTGGCTTAACGAACCTGAAATGAAGGCCAACTCTTCTTCAGGTAAAACGAGTTTGCTTGTGACGTGTGTAGCTTGAAAAATGGAAAAGATAATATATCATTCTGTTAGGAAGATGACGGTGCTACGGTTAAATTGTAGAAATCGCGTTGAAAATCCCCTCAAAGTTTGGAAAAAAGGTGAAAAAGTCAATTGATCTTCATTCCACAAATTGTTTGAATAAAAAAGATCTTGATTGGATCCCTCTTTGTATTCCTGGCGTTTTAGTTTTACTCTATACATATTTAAGTGTTGTTGTTTATAAAGGTATTGAGCATCCCAGTATTTTTCTACAATATTTTTCAACTTTAGTTCTTTATTTTAATT
>NW_007455015.1:0-363 GCF_000475195.1 Diaphorina citri | reverse complement strand
CAAAAATCTAACGTGAGAAGTCACATTAAAAATATCATGCCGCCTTTTTTAAAACTGGTTCACTGCGCATCCCGAGTTCAGAGGCCAACTTATAGCTCGTTACCTGTAGGTTATAAGTTATTCGCCCCATCGAGGCGATCTTCACCTAAGTCTCAGAGTGAACTTTTTGTGTAGGTACGAAATTAAGCTGCTTCCTAGCTGAGCTCGAAGATCAAAGCGATCTTCACTAGCTTTTTCGTTGGGTGTTTTCCACGGATGTCTTGCAAAGGATTAGCTAACCCTATGGTAAGTCGCCATGGTAGTAGAGAGTTACATTCGAGGTTGGCATAAGTAGCGGTCTCTGTGTCGTAGTATGTCCATCTC
>NW_007455014.1:0-363 GCF_000475195.1 Diaphorina citri | reverse complement strand
TTAATTGACCAATTTTACGCTCAAGTTTCAACTTATTTATTTGAACTATTGGGGTGGGTTTCACCAATTTTCTTTTTGGGATCGAGTGGATAGTGGATTGAAACACATCACATGCCTTCAGGCACTCCTTGCCCTTGGGATCAATTTAATTTGAAGAACCCATTTACTGATGAAAATTTAGCTCCTAAAAACCTGTTTCTAATACAAATCGAATGGAACTCAACAGATCTTCTAGGGGATAAAAAAATATTGGTGAAATCCACGGGGTATTATAATTCAATGTACCTAGATTCGTAGATTCGTATAAGCTTAACCCATCCTTTAGGGCTGTTTGCCCCTACACCTAAGCCTCGGAGTGGGCTT
>NW_007455013.1:0-363 GCF_000475195.1 Diaphorina citri | reverse complement strand
AAGTTCAAAACGGGCTGCCTTTTTGTCACCTCTTGACAGGTAAAGAGGAAAAGTTATTTTGACTTCAACTAGGTCCTAGCTATTTTATTATTGAGAACATAAATTTATTATAGATTTATGGAAAGAGTAAACATACCAATTACTATAGGATATTAATAAATAAAAAACTCTTGACTTTTAGTTTTACAAATTTAATATATTTTATCTATATACTTATACCCCACTCTCAAGATGATATATCATCTTGAGAATGGGGTAACACCCGAAATATGCGTATAGATAAAGTATATTAAATTTGTAAAACTAAAAGTCAAGAGTTTTTCATTTATTAATAGTATTGAAAGTTTTACCAAGAGTTATTTT
>NW_007455012.1:0-363 GCF_000475195.1 Diaphorina citri | reverse complement strand
AAATGGGAAAGGCCAAATTGGGCCTAAAATCCAAAGAAAATGATTTTGTATACCTTGGATATGTTCGCCAATTTTGATCAAAATTGGACAAACGGAAATCTTCAAGGAGGAATCTACCAAATGCCAAACTTCACAGTATCACATATCACATTGTAGTACAAAAATTGCAAAGAATTGTCTAAAGCTCCTCAAATTCCTCAGCATTCATCGGGGGCAAATCCCTCTGGCTAAAAGTCTCAGCAAAGTTCCCTCTACAGAGGGGTGAATGAACTCTGGTATTGAAATCGAGGTCACGAATGCGAGGGTGGAATTGGAAAAAATGCGGTTGGGGGAGATCTGGTAAGAAAAAGGGGAAGATTTGGG
>NW_007455011.1:0-363 GCF_000475195.1 Diaphorina citri | reverse complement strand
TTGAGAATGTGTGAGAAGCGATCAATCCAATATGTTACAAATCAATGTGGTATTATATTTCGTCCATTATTGTACATGGCCATATACGGAGTGACCCAAAGTGAGGCACATGATTCTATTTGTTTCATTGAAAAAGTACATTTTAGTCTCACAATCATCGAAAAATACAGCAGTCTGGAATTCTAAATCAGTTATCAAATATTTTATTTAGAATATTTTGCCAATAGGTACCAAAACGACAAAATTTCAACTCGACCTTGATATTTTCCTTGCTGGTAGGAACCTTTTAGCATTTAAACTTGCTACCTGATACAATGTCACCAATGACAATAGTTGAGAATTAAAACAAGAAAGTCGTAGACA
>NW_007455010.1:0-363 GCF_000475195.1 Diaphorina citri | reverse complement strand
TTGAAAAAGTAGACTGGAAATTTGGAAAAAATGGACTGGAAAACCGAGAAAAGTCAGGGAATTTTATTTTTCCATTTACGTAGTCAACCAAAAACCATGTAGGGGGTCAGGGGAAATGTAGGGGGTCGAGGGGAGGATTCTCCTACATTTTGACCATAGGTTTGAAGTTTGGACTTAATTTACTCATTTCCCCTTCATTTTCATAAATGGAATTTCCTCATCGATTCTTCTGTGATAAGAATGAGGGATCATTAAAAAGTGTCCAAAAATTGAACTTTTTTTTAAAAAAATTTTCTAAGTCCAAAATCGACCGCCTACGGCGGCCAATTTTCGACCAAAAATTTCCTATCTTAAAATACTCCC
>NW_007455009.1:0-363 GCF_000475195.1 Diaphorina citri | reverse complement strand
GTCGGGCACATTTGAAGAGTAGTTGAAGAGAAAGGGTTGAAATATAACTAATGAAAACTGAATAAATAACCAGAATAACAGATACATTATTTTATTTCATTATTATTTTTATTAAGTTGAAATAAAATAAAAATAATAATGCATAATTTTTGTCTTCTTTTATTTTTTATTTATAATACCATTGATAATAACAAGAGTGGTTTACCTGTCCTTTTTAAGGGAAGAGGGTGACATATTGATTGATAAGTAACATAGGTACCATAAAATATCGATATATTTATGTAATCTACCACAACCTTTCCAGTTCCCTCATTCATTAAGGTTCTTATACCTATCCATACTAGTGGCTATTTTAGTCAGGTT
>NW_007455008.1:0-363 GCF_000475195.1 Diaphorina citri | reverse complement strand
GAGAGTTTAGCGAATGTCACCTATTTAGAGAGAATCACAACAAAATACAAGAATACATCACCGGATATGTAGGCAATATGCATTACAAAATATAGTTTCAGTTTTCTCGAAGATGGTCCCACTGTTGCTCTTCATCAATTACAGATAGGTAACTAATATTGGACATTGAGGACACACGAAACTGAGTGCGCTCCAGAACCCAAAAACAGAGCCGAAAAACTTCGACTATACATGTGTTTGGAATCTGAACCAGAGCTCATTTCATTTTAACAATAACTTAAAGGTATAGGCTACAGTACAATCAACAAGCGAGGGTTAAGAAAAACAAATACTTTCGTTCACAGATTGATTACAAATTTCGAC
>NW_007455007.1:0-363 GCF_000475195.1 Diaphorina citri | reverse complement strand
TACTTTCCTCTTTCTTCTTTCATGTTGTGAAAACATCTGATTTATTTATGTGTACGTTACATGTTTTGTCTTCTTTCGTGTATAATTTACGTTCCTCTTAATTTTTCATGCTCCCTTTTATCTTTTCTGTCGAGGATATCAAAGCGGTTGTCTTCTTTTCTTCGTGTGTATTGTGCTTTTTGAGAATACGAGTATGGACTTTGTTAACGAAGATCTCTGTATTATTGATGACTTGACGAGAGTGATGAGCTTGTAAGAGTTTTAACTTCACTTCTTTCAGTCAAATATTACCGACAGAAAAGAACCATCCATATTGGGAGTTGCCTTATGGATGGTTCTTTTCTGTCAATAAATGCTGTCCTA
>NW_007455006.1:0-363 GCF_000475195.1 Diaphorina citri | reverse complement strand
CCGCGAAGCCCCGGGAGCGCGCAGCGCGACCGTATACGCAACCTCCCGAACACGCAGTGCGAGTAATAATACATAGTACATAGGTACCTACTAATTTTCTTTAACCACGATCGAGTAAACTACGGGCTAAAAAATTCCCGAAGGAGCGGGCCCAGCTTGTTTATTACGGTATTACCTAGGTATTATTTATTTATTTATTCTACCTAGATTCATTTCTAGGTATTTCCTACTTGATATATTGAGGGATGTTGTCAACCCAATTAGAGCAGAAAAAGCAAATAGTGAAATACTGTTTTAGAATATTTTCATAACGTTTTCAGAGAAAATTAGGTACTCTACTACTTTCCATACTTTGTGTAAAGT
>NW_007455005.1:0-363 GCF_000475195.1 Diaphorina citri | reverse complement strand
CTTGTCAGTCCCTTCCAGGTAGCTTTATTGTGTACCTCATGCCCTGATAAATTTTTCTCATTCAAGTCCTGATTCACAATCCTCCCGCATTTTCTTCGGCCCCCCTCGCCCTTTTCTCCCCCTCACTTCCATTCTCTCAACTCTTTTCCCTATGCAACTCTCATCTTCTCTTCTTTCAACATGACCATACCACTGTAATTTCCTCTCCTGGATCTTCCTATATTTACATGATAGTAATACTGATAATATCAAGTATTTTGATAAAAATATTGGACTTTTCCCTGCCAGGGCCGGATTACCCATAAGGCAGAATGGCAGACTGCCACGGGCCCCGCGCTTTTGAGGGCCCCGCGCTTTGAGGAC
>NW_007455004.1:0-363 GCF_000475195.1 Diaphorina citri | reverse complement strand
TCTATTATTTTATTTATTTACAGAATTTGCACTCTAAGGCCTGAGCAACAAAGCCATGTGTGGAATGTCGAGAATTTAAACTGTGGAAATCTAGATCCAATATGTTCCTGTATTAGTACATATTGTTCTTGGTAAGTGTGTACATATATCTGAATATTATATTGACCCTATTGTTTAAGTGTCAAGTATTGTTCAATAAGTACCTAAGTAACTTTGTAAACGTATGAACAGTATCAAGTATAATTCAATAAGTTTAGTATAACTCTATGTAAACGTATGGAACACCATTGTTCAATATCGATGAAGTAATACCCCCACCTAATAGAAAAGAATTTGCTTCCTGTAAAATGGAATTTATTCAGT
>NW_007455003.1:0-363 GCF_000475195.1 Diaphorina citri | reverse complement strand
GAAATATACCAGTGAGGGTACTTCTAGGTTCCATCAAGGCCGGGGGATAGCAGCTCGGGCAGGGGAAAAAATACTGGTTACAATAGATCTACAGAGGTCGCAGTGTTAATTGCATATTCTCTTGGGAGAAGAGCAACCAGTCCCATAATAGAATAGAAAGGTAAGTAGATTCCACATCCAATTGAAACAAGAAATTTTCCGGCAGCGAAGACCATTTGGAAACCTTTAAATATGTAATGTGCTAAGATCATCAGCCAGTCACTATCAGGTAAAGGCGGACCGTTTCAGCAGTACCCGTCAGGTCTAGCTGATAGTAAGTGGCTCGCCTTAGACACTTCTTGTTTTAGAGAGGTTTAACGTGAA
>NW_007455002.1:0-363 GCF_000475195.1 Diaphorina citri | reverse complement strand
GCTCACATTAGTTCCTCCTACAAAGATTGTCCCAGGACTCCCAGGCCATCCAAAGGTGCAATAGCCTGTGAGCATCAGTGACACGTACCCTAGTTCCAAAAATTTGATGGAATATTTTTCTTGTATACTTTTATTGAACACATTTTTACTGATATGACATTTTCTTTTAATTAAACCAGGCAGAATTAGTCATTGAGCTCCGGAATTCATTAGAAAACAGCGGAGGAATTTAGAAAAATAGTGCCAGACCAGTGGAAAATGGAGATTTGAGAAGGCTTTTTTCTAGAGGGTTTTATTCGAAGAACACAACGAAAAGGAAAAAAGTCATTTCAAATCAGGACTATCAGGAAGCTTTTAGAAAAA
>NW_007455001.1:0-363 GCF_000475195.1 Diaphorina citri | reverse complement strand
GTCGACACTTGTTAGGAATTCACGGGACTGAATACGCGCAAGCTTCCTGAGGACGAAAGCAGAAACCAAAGTTATACAAATTATACATGGACGTGAGATTACCAGAAAATGTTTATTACCTACTTTATTTGGAACTTTGGATGGATTGGAATCCCTTTTGCTTTAATGCTTTTGCACTTTTTCCTTTTTTTCGCAAGCCAGGAACTAGGAACGGCAGGTTGCAATGTTGCCAGCTCAAATTAAAAAATTATGCTCTTTTATGCTTCTATTGTAAATTTACGCTCTTTGACTAATCGGTTCTTTTATTATAATTATTATTATTATTATTATTATTATTATTATTATTATTATTATTATTATTAT
>NW_007455000.1:0-363 GCF_000475195.1 Diaphorina citri | reverse complement strand
AAAAAAAAAAAAAAAAAAAAAAAACATGATTTTTTTCAAGAGGTTTGACAGAAGGAACTGTAACTGCTAGGGTTTTATCGTCTCGAAATCGAAGAGAGAAGGAAGACAGGATAGGAGGAAAGCCAGCCGTTCCGAGAACGAACCTTATCTCTTCAGCGCTTACAGAGCGCTCTACCCACCGAGTTGACTAGGCTGGCAAAAAAAAAAGAAAAAAAAAAATCATTAAACCATGTCAGGGTTGGCGTGGATACCTATTTCGGGTGGCTCGCATTATTTTTTTGGTCACCCTGTATATTACACAGCAGTGTAATTACTCTAATGGACACATGAGACTATTGAGATGCGAGATTGATAAATGAGACT
>NW_007454999.1:0-363 GCF_000475195.1 Diaphorina citri | reverse complement strand
GTTTACGGGCCACCACTGGCGTCTAGTAACATTCTAGTCTAGTTATTGTACGGAATTGCAAGTCTTCCAACTGGACTGGAATGTTACTGGACGTCAGTTGCAAGTAACTGAAATGCCTAGTGGCCTCCTGTAATCCAGCCATTGGACCATTGGGTCATTAGTCATTAGTAACGCGATGGCTTGTCAAGTACAAGGTCCTGAGTTGAATTTCCACGATCGTTCTGGTGTTAACCCAGCACCTAAATGGGAAGGTCTGTGTCTCTTCTCGCTCATCTGATGAGTGACTTACTACAGGATGGACATGCTACGACACAGACCACACGTCTCTTCTGCGCCAGTTTCAGCGATAACACAAGGTGCTCT
>NW_007454998.1:0-363 GCF_000475195.1 Diaphorina citri | reverse complement strand
TATAATCGATTACGATTACGATTATCAATAATAATCGATTAATCGATTATCATAATCGATTATTCCCAACACTAATTTTAAAGAAATTTGTGTTTTAAATGTTTTAATTTTAGGTATTAAAAACTAAAGACAGTTTATTTAAATTTCAAATTATAATACCTACAGTGACATTTTATACTCCGTTTTCATTCTATTTTTATTAGTAAGAACTTTCCTAGAGTTTATTGTCAATGTCCTCTTACATGTATAATGAATGAAAGTTGAAGTTTCAAACACCACAAATATTTTTTCGTTATTATTGCATTCATGTTCATGATGAGGATTGAGGAATGATTGGGTAAGTGTTTTATTATGTTTTAATAC
>NW_007454997.1:0-363 GCF_000475195.1 Diaphorina citri | reverse complement strand
TCCCCTTATTCTCTCTCTTGCCATTTCACCCTTTTTATATCCCAATTCATTTTATATCTCCCTCCTCTCTCTCTCTCTCTGTCCCTTCCTTCCTCTTATCTCCTTTTTTCCCTTTCTCTCCTTCCCTTCCCTTACTCTTCTCTCTCTTTTTACTTATCCAGTCATCCCTCTCTCTCCCTCCCTTCCCTTATCCTCTCTCCCCCTTCCCTCTCTCTCTTGGGTCCTTCTTAGTACACTGTGTGTATTGTTTGCTGAGTTGTATTATCTCATTTCGAATTCCCTTCGAAATAAATTCTTCTTCTCTTCAATATAGAAAGTGAAATCCTTGTTTACTAGCAAACGCACGTGCCACATGCCCCGTTA
>NW_007454996.1:0-363 GCF_000475195.1 Diaphorina citri | reverse complement strand
TAGCCATGTTAAATTGGCTGGCTCGTCCTGAACCGCAGTCAACCATCGTGAGGACTTGTGCTTGGTCTTTAAAAGCAAAGAGAACCCTTTGAGGAACTGCCAGCTTGCTAGGCTGGTTAGGGTTAGCAGTTCTCCTCGCTTTTTGTAGTCCCACAGCCAGACGCTAGTCTTCTCTCTGTTTAACGTCCCCTAGCCAGACAGGGTGTAGGGGCAAACGGCTCTAAAGGATGGGTTAAGTTTGTACGAATCTACGAGTTATACAGTGACGTTAAACGTTAAACCCCTAAAAAAAAAAAATATATATCTGAAGATGAATCCCTCATTTCTTGTCTATCTCGACATCGAACCCACAACCTCGGGACT
>NW_007454995.1:0-363 GCF_000475195.1 Diaphorina citri | reverse complement strand
GATCAGCTGATTTGGAAATCTCATTTTGGTGAAAAATCTTGAAAATAAATGGATTTTTAGATTGTAAAAAAAAAAAATTCAGCCCATTTTACTCGAACCAGGCCTTAGTGAAAGCGCTATAGTTTGCATAAACTATAAACCAGCAACGCGGCAATAGTACCTTGAAAGCACCAGTTCCGCATGGATCACTGAAGTTGAGCACGGTCGCGCGTGGTTAGTACCTGGATGGGTGACCATCTGGCCAATAGCGTGCTGCTAGCTTAAAAAAAAAAGTTTTTGGAGTCGTAGAAAGTAAAGTTAACCAGTTTTTCCATTGTTTATAGAGGATTTTTTACTGTAAAAATGAGTATATGAGACTTCTAC
>NW_007454994.1:0-363 GCF_000475195.1 Diaphorina citri | reverse complement strand
GGAAACACGCGTTTAAACAACTCGTTATCCTGAGCAAAGATGCGTAGGTATTACTGAAAACCATCCCAAGTACCTCTATCAGAATAATTACCAAGAAGTTAGTAGAAATAAATGCATCCGTGTATCAGAAAATAGCTGATAATTTGAGGATCAATAAGTGCCTACTTGGATCACATAAGATATCATTTAAGTGCTAGTCTGTATCGTCACGCTAAACATAGCTCGTGTAAGACCTTTTGAACCGCTCGATAAACCGTTCATGTGTGCTGGAATTGCTCGAAGTTCATATCAATGTGAGGCGTGATTTGTTTTCAAAAGTGTGCTCTGAAAGTCTGAACTCTGTTGAAGAACTTACAATAAGTA
>NW_007454993.1:0-363 GCF_000475195.1 Diaphorina citri | reverse complement strand
TTGGTAAGTGATATCTTGACAATGGTAAGTTGGTGAGTGATATCTTGACGAGTTTGTGGTGGGTAATGTGAGGTACATACATTCATTATTGCTATAAAACTTGCTGAAGGGTGATAAGGAACACCTGATATTCAACTGATGAAAGGGTAATTTAAGAAATGCACAGAAGGTTGTCTACGGGACAGTAGTCACTATTCATGGTCACTGTTATACAGTAGTCACTGTTATACAGTAGTCACTGTTATACAGTAGGTAGTCATTGTTATACAGTAGTCACTGTAGTCGGATTACAGCTATTGCATATATCAGAAGTCAGATTGTATTTACTA
This sequence comes from Diaphorina citri, assembly GCF_000475195.1. Classification (NCBI taxonomy): domain Eukaryota; kingdom Metazoa; phylum Arthropoda; class Insecta; order Hemiptera; family Psyllidae; genus Diaphorina; species Diaphorina citri. The sequence continues at coordinate 34 of NW_007454993.1, read as the reverse complement.
CTGTATTGAAATCTAAGTTAACAATGCAACTAAA
>NW_007454992.1:0-363 GCF_000475195.1 Diaphorina citri | reverse complement strand
ATGTGTTATGGACATTAGTGATTCTTCAAAAAATGATTTACTATCGTAGAGACGTAATACATAAGTAGGTAAACTATACGAGTATGTATTATGAGAAATAGGGTAGTACTTAGGAGATACAGTAAAGAGGCCTGCTGCCTGCTTGGGCATCATCCGCGTTATCTTATCACAGAAACACCTATGTAGGTACAAGGTACCCAAGATAGGGCTAGGAGATGCACTTAACAAATCAGAGCATTGGTTAATGAGCTATTTTGAGAATTTAAAATGACATTGTTGAACTTGACAAAACAGAAAAGTGTATAGGTATTGGAATAAAATAGAATAGAATATTTCTATAGACTGTCAAATTACATAAGATCT
>NW_007454991.1:0-363 GCF_000475195.1 Diaphorina citri | reverse complement strand
GTATATGTCAAATCTTGTAACTAACTTTTGAGGCACTTTTACAGGACCGACTGACTTAGCTCTTGCTAAGTGTATATCTTGGATGACAATATAGGATATTCTATAAAAATTAGGACGGTTGGATAAGCTGTGTTTACACACAGTCGACGGACGGCGGTGGTAAAGGGACTTTTCAGTCCTATCCCAGCAAAATAAAAAAGACATCTATATTCTATTCTACTTTTAAATTAAAATTTTACTTGTTTTTCTCGCGATACCGGTCTTGAAATCAGTTTGGAAATCTCACATCGGATGTAGTTGCTAAAACTCCCATGTTTAAAGAAATAATATGCATAATAGATAGCGAAAAAGTTACCAAAAATT
>NW_007454990.1:0-363 GCF_000475195.1 Diaphorina citri | reverse complement strand
TTTCGGGTCCAGGGTCGGAATAGTGTACATACCTACCTACGTAATATACCTACCTTCATTGTTGGTTGATTGCAAATAACTTCTCTGTGTCTACTTATTATCGCGCTTCACCTATTAGTGTTTTATCTGTGCTAAGCCGTAAGGATAGTCTGGGAAACTGAGACCTTTCCCGACTCTCCTTCTACGTGTAGGCAAGCCATGGCACCCTCATAAGCAGAGCGTAACCAGTGGACCAATCCCAGGAAGGGATCTTCATTCGATACACTCCGAAAGGCTGAGGGGGAGATCTAGTAGGGGATACTCGATGGGAGAACCCTGGTGCTAGGTTCCAAGCGAGTCAGTTTTTGTATAGAATCCGCGAAG
>NW_007454989.1:0-363 GCF_000475195.1 Diaphorina citri | reverse complement strand
ATTCTTAAACCACTTTACTTTTACAAGAAAGCCTTGTTAGGTGTGGTGTTCGTTTTCCATTTTCCATACAACCCAATAGCTGCCTTGTTAGCGCTAGGTCGCGGGTTCAATTCTCGCTCAGGGCGAATTTTATCCTGAACAGATAAAGTTCGTTCTCGGAAATGTTGGCTTTCGTCTATCCTCTCCTTCTTCTCCCTGCAATTTCGGGACGATGAGACCTTAGTAGTCACAGTTCTATCAAAAGTTCAAAACTCTTTGGAAAAGTAATAATAATAATTTCTCTCTGTTTCCAGTCACAGATCGTCCAAAAGGATCCAACGCCGGCAGTGGCGTGGGCGATGGGCCCAAACAACGCCCCTCCCC
>NW_007454988.1:0-363 GCF_000475195.1 Diaphorina citri | reverse complement strand
GGGACACCGCCCAAGAAATAAAAACACGCATTGCAAAAGCAACAGCCGCATTCAATAAAATGAGCAAAGTCTTTAAAAGCCATGACCTAACTATAGAAACCAAAACATGGCTTTTAAAATGCTATTTTTTCTCAATTCTTCTGTATGGAGCGGAGTCGTAAACACTCAATGAATACACAACCAAAAGAATAGCTTTTGAAATGTGGCTGTATCGAAGAATTCAGAGGATATCATGGACGGAACACATAACAAACGAGAAAGTATTAAGAAGGATGAAGAAAGAGAAGAGAATTAATGAACATCATCAAGATCCGGAAGCTGCAGTACTTAGGCCATATCATGAGGAACGAGACCAAATACTCC
>NW_007454987.1:0-363 GCF_000475195.1 Diaphorina citri | reverse complement strand
ATTTGGTGAGTAAGGATCAGGTTTGTGTGTTTGGGTGCGGAGTCAATATTGTACACATTGAGAGCAGTACGAGTAGCTTGCTGTTGAAGTATTTGGGAGGAGAGATGGAATAGAAAATACCTTGCTGGCCCGGGTTCGATTCACGCTCAGGGCGGATATTATTTTAAACGGATAAGGTTCGTTCTCGGAACGGTTGGCTTTCTTTTATCCTATCTTCTCTCTTCGATTTCGGGACGATAAGACCTTATGAGTCACAGTTCCTTTTATCAAACCTCTTAAAAAAATTTTGTCCTGTTGGAATAGGATTGAAAAGGCTCTTTACCTTCACAGAGGAGAGAAAAGAAGAGGAGTGACAGTGAAATT
>NW_007454986.1:0-363 GCF_000475195.1 Diaphorina citri | reverse complement strand
ACTGTTAGTCCGAGTAACTGAATACATCCAAAGCTGTGCTGGTTAGTGGTACTCTATGAACTCTATGGCAAAGAAACAAAGAGAAAGGTAGATGACCAGATAATTATACCTGTGCTGGAAGATGCTGCAATGACTGTCATTTGTGACGTTGAAGGATATTCCAAAGTCAGGCTGCACAGTAGCCTCACTGGTTCATCCATTATCCATGATGGTGAAGTTATCGTCATAATTGAGGCTTCCTGTACCTTTCATAGAGGACAACGGTCCCAGACAGCTCCTTGGTAATAGCTACCGTCTCTCTAATAGCTCTCTAATGGATAATGATCGCTACCGTCTCTCTAAATCAAACGTAATGTAGGAATA
>NW_007454985.1:0-363 GCF_000475195.1 Diaphorina citri | reverse complement strand
CTAGAGGCCTAGAGGAACCCTTTCTGTAGTTATTTTACTAAACATTGAGATCACTAATTAATTAATTGGGAATACAGTGAAACCTGGATAAAGAAGACTCGGATAAAGAGGAAAAAAATCGTAATCCCTTCATTTTTGACAAGGTACTCTAAAGAGTAGTTTTTTTTTTCAATATAAAGAGCAAAATATCCTTTGTGGTACGTCCCTGCAGTAGAAATCCTCATACAAATCAAGTTCCCCCTCAGGCTCGGCAGGATCAAAGGCTGAGGTGTTACCATCCAATAACATTTGCAAAATGGCATCATTATCAAGTTTCTCCACTGCTGGAACAAATAAACCAATCAAATTTCTATAAATGACATT
>NW_007454984.1:0-363 GCF_000475195.1 Diaphorina citri | reverse complement strand
AAGAAGCTTACACGCCAGGATTCCAATTTCCACTCAACTTTTGCTGCATTACTACAGATCTTACTATAAAATAACGTCTAAACGCCATAAATGTAAGTCGAATTATTATTGAAAATTACACGTTTTCGTTTGACTAATCTTTGGATTGACTCTTTTAACTTGGTAAACTGCTCTATGCTCTATTTCCATTCGCTTACAGCGTGAATTTGTTACTCTCAAGGGTTTCACTCAAAAGGAAAGGTTATTCATAATATTTTCTATTTCTACCAATTTGTTACAGATTTTAAAGCAGGATCTCGTTTAGGAGTAGTATGGCACTCCACCACTCATGTTGTTCCAAATGGTTTACCAACAGCCGAAAAT
>NW_007454983.1:0-363 GCF_000475195.1 Diaphorina citri | reverse complement strand
CACCTAGACAAATAGACGAGTAATGATGACCTAATAAATATAATGAGGAAAAATAAATATCAACAAAAAATAAGATAAAATTACTATTTACAATCTTACTAACAATTGAGAATATTACGGAACGGCATTATGGTGTGAGTATACTAGATGAACTGATACTGGTGTATTACTATAGTCCCCCAGTCCCCAGGTACTATAGGACCTGAATACTCAATACTACTATAATGTGTGATAACGTACAGACATAGGTTTGGAATGTCCCCTCTTCTGTACTGTTGGAATGGTTGTCGGAGTAGCAGGATAGACATCAATGTAAACAAGCATTTTGAATGAATGGCCTTTAGTTTAGACTGTAGAGTCTAC
>NW_007454982.1:0-364 GCF_000475195.1 Diaphorina citri | reverse complement strand
AATCCGCCAATAGGGGAAGGGGAAATCGTTTAAGGAAAATACACCTCAAGGTTTTCTCACAATTTATTTGTGCTTTCTAACGGGCCTGAAGGTTGCTTTCAATCTTCACACCTATACTTCACTGAGTAAGAACTTGGGAAGTTGGAACTGAATGGAATCTTTGCTTGTGTTTGTCTTTCTGTAACCATTCAAGAGGCTTTAACCCTTGGGGACACAACAAGGGCTTTTTAGAAAAGACAGTCAACAGTCAATATTGACTAAGGTCACACCATTTTTTCTGAGAGGTATGCTGTGTAGTTTTGGCAATGGCAACCCAAACTTTGGGCAGTCCGTCAATATACATTTCATTGGTTGTTTCGCTCTC
>NW_007454981.1:0-364 GCF_000475195.1 Diaphorina citri | reverse complement strand
AGGAGAAGGGGGAAGAAGAAAAAGGATAAGTCTGTGGGAGAAGGTAGAATAGTGGAGGTAATAAGTGGAAGGAAGGAAGGAAAGAAAAAAGGAAATTGGAACAGAAATAAAATAGACTAAGGAGAAGGATGAGAAAGAAGGAAATGAGGAGAATCACTGAATCAAGGAAGAGGAGGAGAAGAAGAAGGTCTGTGGGAGAAAGTAAAACGATGAAGGAAGGTAGGAAGAACATTGGGGAAGAAATAAAAAAGATAAGTAAGAGGAGGAGGAGGAGGAGGAGGAGAAGAAGAAGAAGAAAAAGAAGAAAAGTAGGAGGAGTAGAATAATGAGTTGGAGCAGGAGAAGAAAGAGACAAAAGGTAGAG
>NW_007454980.1:0-364 GCF_000475195.1 Diaphorina citri | reverse complement strand
AATCGAACCCGCGGCCTAGCGCTTACAAGGCAGACGCACTACCAACTAAGCTAACTAGGCTGGCGGAAATGAGTTTTAGAAGATAGAAAATCGTCTCATTTTCCGAAAGAAAAATACGACTTTAGTGTTCTTGTTTTCCGTCGTTATTGTTGTTGCTCTTGTTGTGCTTCTTTTTCTTCCTATTATATTTCTTCTTCTTCTGCTTCTTCCTCTTCTGCTTCTTCTTCTTCTTTTTCTTCTTCTGCTTCTTCTTCTTCTTCTGCTTCTTCTTCTTCTTCTTCTTCTTCTGCTTCTTCTTCTGACAAATGTAAGTATTTGGTCTCACGAGGCTGAATGCGCCCCCCAAATAAGCCAATTTTGGCTT
>NW_007454979.1:0-364 GCF_000475195.1 Diaphorina citri | reverse complement strand
TTTACACTTGGTACCCAGGAATATTAAAAAAAGTTCAGAAACTATGAACTTTTGTGTAGAATGGAGAAAAGAGTTCCATCATGAACTAAGAAAGGAATTTCAACTGTGTCCAAATGTCGTCTCCTAATATACCTCGATGAATTTTATGAGTTTGACTCGTTACCCTGTGAACTAAGAAAGGAATTTCAACTGTGTCCAAATGTCGTCTCCTAATATACCTCGATGAATTTTATGAGTTTGACTCGTTACCCTGTAGTTATGTAGTACAATACTACTACTAAGTGACTAAGTACAGCGTACTTGAAAGGTAAATACGAGAGTACGTAGTAACTTGATGAGTAATGACAGAAAAGAAAAGCTTTGA
>NW_007454978.1:0-364 GCF_000475195.1 Diaphorina citri | reverse complement strand
CCAGGTCGGAAAGCGAGCCCGCGACCCATCGCTTACAAGGTAGACGCGCTACTTTCCAAGCTGACAAGGCTGGCTTAGGTGTTTTATTTCAACAGAATAGAAAAACCTACCTAGGCCTCCTCACTCAAGAAATTAAAAATGGGCATTTACTTACCTTGAGAGAGACAAAATAGCTAAATATCTTGATGGCAGCATGTGCATCCATGGCAGCATAGTGGATTTGTTCATCACTCAATTCTTCAGCATTCCAGTTGCTAACTCGGACATTGAATTTCTTCTCGAGCACAATTCCTGATTAAACAAAGTGAAAATCATGTAATGCCAAGAGCAATAACACGTTTATAACAGTACCTACTCAGTACTG
>NW_007454977.1:0-364 GCF_000475195.1 Diaphorina citri | reverse complement strand
GGGGTTGGTGGTACGTACCTCAAACGGATTGGAGGCATGAAATGCCTTCGTCCAGGGATGGCTTGTAGGAGTAGAGATTTAAAGGGTAACAATAGTAATGGGGAAAATGGTAAATTAAGAAATTAGTAAGAAATTAGGAAAATGGGAAATTGAGTAGCACTTGGTGTTAATATAATGGGCGTGGTCCGCCACGTGGCATGTAAAATTGAGTTAAGTAGGTAATTATTGATTAAATTAAGTAATTTTTAAGTAGATTTTAATTATTCAGTAAGTACATAATAAAAGGGGTTTTTACTAGATGGGCTAATACCCCATCAGTGTGGCATGTAATATTAGATACCTAGTACCTAAGTAACACGTGGTC
>NW_007454975.1:0-364 GCF_000475195.1 Diaphorina citri | reverse complement strand
AGAGAGAGAGAGAGAGAGAGAGAGAGAGAGAGAGAGAGAGAGAGCGAAATACCTTCTGGCAGTCATATTTAAGTTATTATTTTTAATTCCAAGACATTTCTTTCTGTTTCCCTCTCTCTCTCTCAGTCAACTCTGTTGTATGAGCTCCAGTTATTATTATTTGCTCAAAATATTTCCTTATCTTAACCCATTCATTTTACCTTTTTACCATATTATTCCAGTTGGCATTGAGAAAATAAATAACGTATGCAGGGTCAGCTGTCAGCTCCCATGGCGTAGTGGTCAATGCACTCGCCTTGCACGCGGGAGACCCGGGTTCGATTCCCGGCGGGGTCAAAAAATTTGTATCATGCAAATGATTGAT
>NW_007454974.1:0-364 GCF_000475195.1 Diaphorina citri | reverse complement strand
TAAGTACCACATATGTACTTATTACTTATCCTCCAGAAATGGCGTGCTTTATGCTGATTACATTATTAGGTCAAATGCTAATTAATATTTGGAAACACAAGCTTTTAGTTAGTCAAATATTTATACCTCTAATCAAAACTACTCGTTGAAAAGTGGGGATTGAGTTAGGAGAATGATTAAAAACTTGATTGCCTGTCCTATATCACTAAGCGTGGAAAGCTGAACTAGGTATTGAGGTATTAATAAATAATGTGAGACTTCTCATCGACCTCAAACTACTCACACTTCCCATTCCTTCCCTTCTATACTCACTTTTCCTTCCCGTCGCTCAGATGTTTGCAGGGGGAGTTTTTGTTCGGTTTTT
>NW_007454973.1:0-364 GCF_000475195.1 Diaphorina citri | reverse complement strand
TAACAAAAAAAAATGATTCTAATACGAAGTTTTTTTTTTTTTTTCAAACCACGTGTAAGTGTGGGAAGGTTTTTGTTTATTATTTTGTCAGATATTATTACTATTTATTTTCTTCTAAATGCCGACAACCTTTTTTTTCTAAGTAATAGAGGTTCTCTGGATCTTTTTAATGTCATTAATTATGCGTTTAATTGGGTACTTTACTACTTTATTAGAGTTTTAATTTCACAGACAGTTTTTAGACAACGTTCGCCTATATTTGGGGTTTCTAATGGTTGTTTTTTGAGAATTATTACTTATTGTATGTAGAATTCGTGTGGCGGTGACTGGATTAATGACCAAAAGCATGTGTGAATTGCTGTGA
>NW_007454972.1:0-364 GCF_000475195.1 Diaphorina citri | reverse complement strand
TCGCTTCGGCAATCAGTCTGTGCATTGGGGCGGTAATTTGAGAGAAATTTTTGATGAATTGCCTAAAATACGATGCTAGACCGAGGAATTGTCGTAATGAGCGAATTGTACTTGGTGGGGGCAATTTAGTGAGAGAGTCGATTTTCTTGGAATTTGGGCGTATTTCTCCATTTTCAATCTCGTAACCTAAATATGTGATCCGTTTCACCACAAAACGGCACTTTTTGAGGTTTAGGGAAAAACCAGCATCGGTCAACACCTTTAGGACAGTATCTAACCCTTCTAGTGCCTGATCGGGGCTTTTCGCTACAACCAAAATGTCATCGACGAAAACTATCACGTAATCGTGAGCGAGGTCGCCTAG
>NW_007454971.1:0-364 GCF_000475195.1 Diaphorina citri | reverse complement strand
ATAAAACAAAACTACACCGAACACGTAGAAAATATCACACAAAAAATTAAAACAAATAGTAAAGAGTTTTGGAAATTTTACAACGAAAAGAAAAAAACTAATGCAGCCCCACTCTTAACATATCAAAATAGAACAATAGGAGATCCCCAAATAATAGCAGATACATTTGCCCAGCACTTTATTAACTCATACAACAATAATCCATCCCATTACAAACCAAATTTCAATCAATCCACAGAACCTAGTTATATCAATATAGAATCCATCTCAGAAAAAGATATCCGAAATGAAATTCGATCAATGTCTACCAATAAACCACCAGGCCCCGATGGCATACCACCTCTATTATATAAAAAATGCTCAG
>NW_007454970.1:0-364 GCF_000475195.1 Diaphorina citri | reverse complement strand
TGGGTTCATTATTAAAATAAAAAAAATAACTGCCGTCGGTTTTGAATCGACGAGAATGGTTATAAAAATAAATGAGACTGACAACTGGAAACTGGAGATTCATAACTTCTGAAGCATTTTTATGAAAAGTCTAAAAAAAAGTTCGTAATATCAACAATTCCAACTGTGGAAGCGTGGGATAATATGGCGAATAACATCATAGGAATATGGGATGACAAATGGCAAACTAAAATCTGAAAGCTCCCATAATTGACTGCCTTGACGATTCAATTTTGGAGAAGCGAAAAGACAAGGAAAGACAGGATAGAAGAAAGCTAGCCGTTCCGAGAACCTTATCCGTGTAGGGTAAAATCCGCCCCGGGCG
>NW_007454969.1:0-364 GCF_000475195.1 Diaphorina citri | reverse complement strand
GAGAAGGTTGAAGGAATTAAGATTCATAAGGCACGAAAAACTGGGACTGCAGACTTGGCCTTTATTTTCTGATCTCACTACTTTTATAGGCCGACATTTTTGGAAAGGAACTTGGCCTTTTTTTTCACATTTGTGTTTTTGTAGGGGATCTCACTCCTTTTTTCTAAGCATGTATTTTAACATGATAAGTAGGTAACGTAGGTACCTACAGATCTTCTTATTACCGTGAGTTGTTGTTGTTGTTGTTGTTGTTGTTGTTGTTGTTGTTGTTGTTGTTGGCGGCGGCGTTGTTGTTGTTGTTGTTGCTGTTGTTGCTGTTGTTGTTGTTGTTGTTGTTGTTGTTGTTGTTGTTGTTGTTGTTGTT
>NW_007454968.1:0-364 GCF_000475195.1 Diaphorina citri | reverse complement strand
AGTTTGCAATTAGTTTGTCTGTTTGTTCTATGATGATTTCCGACCCGTTAGCCCGGCATTGGTTGACGAAAATTGGTTTGGTTTTGGTTTGGGTCCTCGTCTTTGTATCATTGAGCTTGTTTGGGTCTTCGAATGCCATACCCGTATAGTGATCCCTTTTGTCTGCATCATATCATCATTGAGATTGTTTGGGTCTTCGAATGCCATACCCGTATAGTGATCCCTTTTGTCTGCATCATATCTGCTAAGTGAACCACTAGAAAATTGAAGTTCCAATTCTCATCCAAAAATTGAATAACACCCTAAACCATCTTAACCATCCTACCAAAGCTGTTGTACCAAAATTGAATGATTCAGGTAGGTA
>NW_007454967.1:0-364 GCF_000475195.1 Diaphorina citri | reverse complement strand
TGATTTTGTCACATCCGCCAATGTTTTTTTTTTTTTTACTCGAACTCATAGGTATAGGTAACATATGGATTTATACTGCATACTATCAGAAAGACAGTTGAGAGTTTGGTTAATCTTGTTGAATTTTGTATTTATTAAGTAATTAAGATTGAGACTTCGTGTGCAACTTGGAAATAAATACATAAATAATAATGAGAAAGAAATTTAATTGGGATTCTACATTTTCCAGACTGTAACGTGTACTGAAAATAATTAAGGAGTCTAGTGAAACATTCTTTTTCAAAATAAAATTCATCCTTGTCGTTGTGACCACCACCATTATTTTTCCAAGACATAAAGGTAGGTTTGTCACAGGACAAGAAGT
>NW_007454966.1:0-364 GCF_000475195.1 Diaphorina citri | reverse complement strand
ATTAGTGGAGATGTCATTTTTACCATGGTGAGTTGTGTTGAATTAGTGGAGATGTCACCTACACCATATTGAGTTGTATGTTGAATTACATTGATGTTATAATACAAAATAGATTAGGATTCTTTGACGTTTAAAGTCAGGTAATTGTAAGAGTACCTACCTACCTAATATAAGTACCTATTGTATACATACTTACAAATAGGCACTATTGTAATAATACCTTAATCCAAATCCAGTATTACCTAGGTATCACGTTTCGGTTTAGATATCGTGGGAGTTATGACATGAGCTGGTTTGATTCGGATTTCAATACCGCAGAGTATTCTGTTTCAATAGCCATAACTATCATAATACCTACTCAATA
>NW_007454965.1:0-364 GCF_000475195.1 Diaphorina citri | reverse complement strand
CCTTAAGCAAGTATCTTCCCTCTTATAAAAGGATTTTTGTAATGTCCCATTGACGCGCCTTATGCACAACTACCAAATAGAAATACAACCATGAAAGTTTTTCAGAAAAACACCTGAATGTGAGGGCTTTGGACTGGCTGATTGATTGAGCTCAATAAGGAATAATTAATGATTTTGCAATTTAAATCAAGACCATAATCCCTACCTACACAGATGAGTGTGCAGTCTGTGCAGAACTTGACATCAATAAGTTAAGTACCTATGTATTGTAAACAGTGTCAACTGATTGAGATTCTTGGGTCAGGATATTACTTACCGTTTTCCTTTTGAGGTAGAGGAATATGGTAGGTGAATTGCACAGAAC
>NW_007454964.1:0-364 GCF_000475195.1 Diaphorina citri | reverse complement strand
ATCAAGAAAAGTGCACACACACACACACACACACACACACACACACACACACACATACATACAAACACACAAAAAGCCCACTGTGAAGAAGGTTGATGGTTCAAGTCCCTTGTACCTAACTATTTGTAGCTACGCCCCTTTGTGTTCTGAGGTACGATATGCATTAGATTATTAAATAATACAAAATATAATAAGTTCATGTACTTAAGCCCAGCCACTCACTATCAGATAGACCTGATCAGGTGTCAGGTCTATCTGATAGTGTGCTCATCAGGTTTCAGGTACACCTGATGGTGAATAGCTGGCCTAATACAATAGAGGCAGAAATGCACAGAAACTAGGAGACGATCCCCCTTTCTAGTCC
>NW_007454963.1:0-364 GCF_000475195.1 Diaphorina citri | reverse complement strand
TTAAATACATACCAAGGAGCGCTCCTTAATACATTGATTTCCTTAGTCCCTTGAATACTAAGAAAAGAAAACCTGACCTAACCAATCTGTACAATGCTAGGCCATTCCTCTAGAATCAAGGCATTAGTAACAAGAACAAGAGATCCTTTTAATGCCATACCTATATCGAATTAGTAACCTTTCCTTTGCTTTTTTTCCTGCTCAAATTCCTGAGCAATTTGCTTTATTTAGCTCTCATTTGCAGCTTTTGAAATCACCTTATTTGTCTCGTCTCTATAAACAGGTAAGAACTCTGAAGAAACATCAGAGAAGAATGAAACTTCAAACATGTTGAGAAACATCCAACATGAAAACATTATACACG
>NW_007454962.1:0-364 GCF_000475195.1 Diaphorina citri | reverse complement strand
GTTGCTACCTACCTTCTTTATTGTACTTAATAACTAATTATTACTCGAAAGGTACTCACTATCACTACTGATCCATTTGTGGAGTAATCCAAAGACACATCAGATTGGTGACATACATACCTGTAACAGACCAAAAACATTTGAAATTAGAAACATTGAGTACTTGTAGGCGTTAGATCGCGGGATTCATTCCCGCCCGGGACGAACTGTATCCTAAACAGATAAGGTTCGTTCTCGGAACGCCTGGCTTTCTCCTATCCTGTCCCCCTTCTCTTTGATTTTCAGGACGATAAAACCTCCGTTGTTACAGTTCCCTCTATCAAACCTCAAGAAGGGAAAAAATAAATAAATAAAAAATATATTA
>NW_007454961.1:0-364 GCF_000475195.1 Diaphorina citri | reverse complement strand
GGAACATGTTTTTGCTTTCGTAAAATTATTATCTTACTTCTATCTTCATTTTCAGGACCGTAGTTATTATTATTACTATTACTTTTTCTTCTTCTTCTTCTTTTGCTTATATACAATCATACCATGGTACCAACCCCATCATTTCTCAATGACCTACTTGCAATAAATGCCTTGACTAGACCCACACCCAAAATTTATCACATAAAATCGTGATTAATTTTTATCCTCCACGTGGCATCGAACCCGTCTCAGCCAGCCAGGAAGCTACTGTCTGTCCAAAAGTGAAGTCACTCAATCAGAACACGGAGAGAAGTGAATATTTTATCCCTCAAGAATATTAAAACCCTTGGTCCTTTGTGGAAAT
>NW_007454960.1:0-364 GCF_000475195.1 Diaphorina citri | reverse complement strand
TATCTCTTATTTTATATCATACATAGATAACTATCAAAATCTATTAATACCTACTGTCTACTCATCACTGAATTCGATTAATTAGAATCCCATAGTGCTATCACTCCAGTCTGGTATGTAGGTACACAAGTCAAGGTCTGCATACTCATTAACCGTAACCACACACCCTTCGGAGGATATGAACCAACATCCTCCCGCTCTCAGTCCAGACCATCACTGCGACACGAAGCTTTCGAAAACCAACATAAGTGAAGTGTAGTGAAGTGAAAAGTAAGAGCTAGTTCTCATCACTTGCAGGGTCGGTCACAGGGGGGTCCATCTAGTCCCATTTGCCCCGGCCGGCCCCGAGGTTCCTCCTCAATGG
>NW_007454959.1:0-364 GCF_000475195.1 Diaphorina citri | reverse complement strand
TAATACGCATTTCGAATTTTTGATGGAATTTTTTCCCTCCTCCTATTTTATGTATATGATGATCCCTAAAGCTTTAGAATGTTAAGGAAGAGATAGGAAAATGGTAATAGAGAAAGAGGCATTGAGGGGTCCTCTCCCCCCTCAATGTCTCTTTGAGAGAGAGACAGAGAGAGTGTGAGAATCGAACCAAGTGTGGGGAAAAAAGGGAGAAAGGGAATTTCCCATCTCTTATCATCTCTTTCTGGTACTCACACCCAAGTAAGCTACGTTTTTTCTCTCTCTCTCCCTCTCTCTCTCTTTTCAGATGTTTTTCATTAGAAGCCCGCGGGACATAGATATTTCAATTTCAAGTTTTCAAGAATTG
>NW_007454958.1:0-364 GCF_000475195.1 Diaphorina citri | reverse complement strand
AGAAAACTAATAACGGTAATGTTCATATACGAAATCCTTTTTTAAATGTACAGGGTGGTAGATGGTTATTTTAAGAATATCCCGGTTTTGGAAATAGGAACAAACCTGGGAATACCTGCCTAAAAATTTGGTAAAAAGCTTTAAAATTTAGGTGACTGGGGTACTTCTAGCTGCATCCACCTCAAAGGTCCACAAATTTGTCAGTACCTACTCTTCAAAATGATTGACAGTGTTATTTAGAAACCTCAAAACTTTTTATGGTTTCTGTAGCTTCTTTAGATCTTCCATACTTTCTGTAGATGTTCTCGTCATTACTCGTAGGTACCTACAGCTAATATTCATAAATTTGTCCGTATCTTTATTT
>NW_007454957.1:0-364 GCF_000475195.1 Diaphorina citri | reverse complement strand
CTTCCCGAGCTACCCCGAACACACAGGCCGAACATATCCGAGTTAAAATCAGGGGGAGGCAAAAACACAACTGGTAATAGTAAGTCTCTACACATCTCTCCAAGATACATACTGGTCCGTTAATCTGTTTGTGGGAGAGCACATAATAAGTTCCAGCCTAGTTATAGTTAGGCCAGCCACTCACTATCAGGTAGACCTGACAGGTACGGCTGAAAAGGTCTGGCTGTCAGACCTACCTAATACCTGATGAGCACACTCACTATCAGGTAGACCTGACAGGTACACCTAATAAGTTCCAGCCTAGTTAGGTAGCTTGGAGGGTAGGTCGCGGATTCGATTCCCGCCCGGAGCGGACATCATCCTA
>NW_007454956.1:0-364 GCF_000475195.1 Diaphorina citri | reverse complement strand
CTGCTTGCATAGGACTGAAAAGTCCCTTTACTCCAGCAGTAGGCTACTACTATTATTGTGGTCAAATTCTCAAATTACCTACATTGAGGATAAAATTCCATACCTTGGCTGGGATTGAACCCACGCCCTCCTGTTTACCAGGCAAGTGCCTTGACCACTACATTACCAAGGCAGGTTGTGGTTATGTACCGGGTTGTGATGAGCTCAGACTAGGTGAGACAGGATATTGTTTCTACAGTTTGAAATGGGGGTGGTAACTGAAAAAACAAGGCAAGTTAACCAACCTTGCCTTCCTCAACCGGGTACATAACCACAACCTAAAAGAAAGGTTCGTTTACCAACCTTGCCTAACCCAACATGGTAT
>NW_007454955.1:0-364 GCF_000475195.1 Diaphorina citri | reverse complement strand
TTTTTTTTTTTTTTTTTTTTTTTTTTTTTTTTTTTTACAAACCTTTCCAGAGTTACGGGGAAACAGACAAACAATTATACGGATCAACCAAAGTTTGTTAGACTCAGGCAAAGTATTTCGACGAGTATAAATACTTACCTAATTATACTATTCATTATGATTATTAGTATTGATGCATAAAAATCTACAGTTGATAGAAATTCCAGAGTAAAACATGCTGTTTGAAGCACACAAATGATAATTTTGATAACAAAATAAGATGAAGTTTTCCAAGGAGCTGATTTTTCCCCCTTTAAAATTCACCCTATCAGATTGAAAACCACTTCTCCACATCAGAGGCACGATACTTGTCACCAAAATGAAT
>NW_007454954.1:0-364 GCF_000475195.1 Diaphorina citri | reverse complement strand
CGATGTCGTACCGTGTATGGTGACATTCTTCACTGTTTGACACAACTGTACAGCTGCACAGCCAACCCCACCTGGAACAGTTCAAGAGACAAAGCTGTAGGAATATGATTACCCGAACAAAGTCAAGTAAAAGCAGTGGAGTATACACGCTTTCTGGTAAGCCCCCGCAAATTTTTGTCTGGGACCCCCCTACATCAATACTGGATAAGTGGTAACTCGAAAGGTTATTCTGAATCATATAAATCATATACGGTATGAGACCAAAAAGTCCCTTTCCCCTAGAATCCCCAGAGAACAGAAATACATCTTCTCAAAAACTGGAGTAAAATAAAAATGGACCAAAATGAACTTACCAACACATGAG
>NW_007454953.1:0-364 GCF_000475195.1 Diaphorina citri | reverse complement strand
TTTCTTTCTTGTTTGCACACTAAAAGCAATATTTGGACTATGGAACAAGGACTGGTAAGTATCTGAGACAGAGCCTTATTGAATGCAAGACAATTTTCTTTTATCTCTTCATTTACCTCACCCGTATAAAAAGAAAAAAAATAATAAAAATAAAGGGTATACCGAAATTCAAATTAAAAACTGATTATTTGCAGTGCCAGGTCCGTCACACACGATCATGTATGTGTGTGGCAAAACGAGATCATGAGCCAACAGACGGCATGAAAGAATTTAAGCTCTAGTCTTGTTATGTCATTCATGTATATGCATGACAGGGAGAATGATCACGTTCATGCATGCACGGGCGTGTGTGGCAGGCCCACTC
>NW_007454952.1:0-364 GCF_000475195.1 Diaphorina citri | reverse complement strand
ACAGAAGTTTAGAACAACCGCCACCAATACCTGGGTTATCAATTGCCTGACAGGATGCTGTCCCTAGGAAAGGTACCTATTAGTCAACTGTGAATCCAGGTATTAGTAGAAGATAAGGAAGGATGAACGGATTATTTTGGTACTCGATGACCAAAAAATAAAATTTTGTAGGAACATTCTCACATACTGACATGAGAATCATATTGGGTTTACTCGCATGTAACAGGTATTAGTAGAAGATAAGGAAGGATGAACGGATTATTTTGGTACTCGATGACCAAAAAACCAAAAAAACCTGAAATTTTTTTTTTCACTGACATGAGAATCATATTGGGTTTACTCGCATGTAGAACACATAATTTAC
>NW_007454951.1:0-364 GCF_000475195.1 Diaphorina citri | reverse complement strand
CACGCTCAAAATGAGATCGGTTCAGAACGATCCTATCCGATCCCAACGGGGCCACCTGACATTTTGAATCATCTCCCTCGGAGCCGATATTTCGTCCGTCAGGGAATTTCGTATCAACTCCCTTGAAGGCGATATTTCGTCTGTCAGGGCATGCCAAATCCATCCCCGCGAAGCCGGCAGTTTGAATCACCTCTCGGGCAGCTATCAGGATCATTTCCTGACACAGGTCTCTAATATCCGACCCGGAATAGCCAATCAGCTGTTTGGACAGTGTTGCCACGTCTAGGTTCGGGTCTTTCCGTATTTCTCCGAGGCAGAGGCCGATGATTTGACTTCGCGTATGTTCGTCAGGGAGCGGAATGTA
>NW_007454950.1:0-364 GCF_000475195.1 Diaphorina citri | reverse complement strand
ACGACACAGGCCACAAGCGTCTAATGTAGCAGTTGTTCCATTGCTACGAAATAAAAACGGCAGTGGAACACTCATCTTTATTTTTTTATTTTTTATTTTTTTTAAAAGGTCATAAATACGGTAATTTATCTATTGGCTTAATCAAAAGTTGGGACCAAAATTGGATCGACGTACATTGATGTTAGTAAGAAGTATACCAAATTTCATCAAAATCGGAGCAGGCAATCACGAGTTGGAGCGGAACAAATACTCAAACAAACAAACATCTAAAAACGAAATGCAAAACGGTCGAGTTAAAACCTAGACCTTCACTTCGTTTTGTCAACTAATAGAAGTGGAGTGAACTGTAGTGATCATCTCTCTC
>NW_007454949.1:0-364 GCF_000475195.1 Diaphorina citri | reverse complement strand
GATGTGTACGAAATATCTATCAATTATTTATCAATCCTTGGTCTTATTTCAAGATCCAGGAACCATGAATTGTCTTGACTTTTGGTGGGCAAATTTCAAACCTCATAGTTGGTTTGTAAAGGAGTGAAAGTTTAGATAACTCGGAGATGGTTCTTTCCAGTCAGTAGGTATGTTTATTTTCCTCTTTTCATTGGTTCAAGATTTGGCTTTTTCTCACCTATACTAATTTGCACGTTCCTTCCATTTCTGGTAGATTCCAATAGAAAGGCCGATTTCCCCAGCCTGAAAGGCACAGCTTCCTGAACATCAATTGCGAAGGAACACCTAGAGGAAGACAGCATCTTGGTGTAGAGTGTGTAGGAGG
>NW_007454948.1:0-364 GCF_000475195.1 Diaphorina citri | reverse complement strand
AATAATAATAATAAACTGAATATTAAACAAATTAGGTAGGTACATAGGTATTCCTTTAACCACGATCGAATAAACTACGGGCTAAAAAATTCCCGGAGGGACGGACCCAGCTTGTTCCTCCCTCTTTCCCTCCCCTTTTAATCCCTCTTCCCCTTCTTTTTCCCACTCTCTCATTCCGATGTGGTTGTTCCTCTCTATCTTTGACCCACGGTTAACGTGGGTTTTTCTTTTGGACTCTGACCCGATTTTCCCTCTTCTGAAGACCATTTTTCCCTCTTGATTCCTCTTTTTCCCCCTCTAATCCCTATTTCTCCAATTCCGCTGTTGTTGTTTCTCTCTCCATGTTTGACCCACGGACACTTTG
>NW_007454947.1:0-364 GCF_000475195.1 Diaphorina citri | reverse complement strand
ATTTTCGAAATATACGGGATGGTCGATGGAAAAACTATGGGGTTCCGTGCCCCCAAATTTCGTCATGGGACTATAGAGAGTGATATATAATTATTGGGCGGCGAAAAGGTGATCCATTGAGATACCGGTCGTGATCGATGTAGGTTAACTTCAGTGATCTCCTATTTTATGTTGACAAAAATATTGTATTCCATGATTTCCAAGTCATGTTTGTTCCTAATACATAATAACCTATGTATGTTACAAAGTTCTATATGCAATACTTGGATGTTCATAATCATAAGTGTGGGGCACACATACGCATAAGCACAATATGATGTTCTGAAAATGTGTTTAATTACTTAGGGTTTTATATTATTATTCT
>NW_007454946.1:0-364 GCF_000475195.1 Diaphorina citri | reverse complement strand
GTGCCATGGCAACCAAATATGTAGTTGACAGGGTTTAGATTTTTTCACATTCTCAGATTTTGAAATATCGACCTGCTCCAGCTCCACGTTTGTAAATAAATTTTATTTCTGAAAATATAAGAAGTTCCTTGTTTTTGAGTTTTGGCATCAAAATCTTAATTCTTTCAACTATAGATCCAACCTCCAATGTATTTCGGACCCCCCCAATAACATTTTGCTGATTTTAATGAAAAGTCAAGTTTAATGCCAATGTAAGTAGTTTTTCACTATTTTGGTTTAATAATCTTTCTTACTTGTAACACTTGTCCACTGTATTGACAAATATGATGGTTTTCCCTTGCACTAGGTTCAGTTTGAGCAGTGT
>NW_007454945.1:0-364 GCF_000475195.1 Diaphorina citri | reverse complement strand
ACTTTGGGAAACCTCTCACAAATGATGGATGACTTTTTTTCACACGAGTTATTCTCTATGTAGGGATGACAGGATGTAGCGGGGCCAAACGAAAAGAAGCTTGAGGGAATACATAAAAAGTTAAACACACCATGGTAGCTCATGTGGACCTCTCAGGGGTAGAGAACTAAAAATATCTGCTCCAAACGTCACATTGTCATTTTTATTTGTCGTAATGACGTTGGTTTAGCTGCTGTCAGATCACTCCCTCTGCTCCCTTATCTTATCCAGATTTTTAACCACAATATTTCACACGGATTTTTACGATAATTGTCTGATAAGTTATGAATTCATTGGCTCTCAGAACACGATGGCAGGTACATAT
>NW_007454944.1:0-364 GCF_000475195.1 Diaphorina citri | reverse complement strand
TGTGACTGCAAAAGAAATAGCAGTGAATAGTTGAAAATTCTGGAATTGTAAGGATCTGAGATGATTCCAGACTCGGACCACTCATCAATCAGACTGACAATGCTCCCCTTTCTTCAGTAGCAATCGACTCTAGAATCCCAAATTTTGTAATCACGGTAAGCAATGATGTCAATCACATTTCTGATTTCCATCTTTACATCCTTATTAAAATCTACCCAATCATCAAGACGAACTCCTTTCATCCGTCTCAAAACAATGAGCCAGTTCAACAACCTCCCGAAATTTGCGTCTGCGAAGAACATTACACAAACCTGGCCGACGACAGGCCAAAATCAGAAATAATGATCGCTCATTAATAAATCGA
>NW_007454943.1:0-364 GCF_000475195.1 Diaphorina citri | reverse complement strand
GTAGGAAATGTGCAACTTTCGCCCGACTGCACCCTCCGGGGAGGAAATCATTAGTTTAATGACAAGCTCAGGCAAAATGACAATGGAAGGAAAAATATTCTTAATACGTTAGAAAATATGAAGAGACAGAAGCTTGTCTACATGATACTCGTTGTCATATTTTCTACGTGGAGAAGAAGGAGGAGGAAGAGGAGGCGAGGAAAATGGATGGTGGAGGAGAAGGAGGAAGAGGAGGACGATGGAAAAAGGGGAAAACGAACGCGGATAAGGAGAGAAGAAAAACCCCTTAGTGACAATAGAAAATATGTTAGCTGAAATTCGTAAGGAAAACACATCAGTGGCTGTGCTAGATATCACATTAGAT
>NW_007454942.1:0-364 GCF_000475195.1 Diaphorina citri | reverse complement strand
AGATTACTTTGAATTGCCATTCTGTATACAGGGTGCGGCTAAAGTCCGGCATACGAGTAAGCGCTCGGTCGCAGGTTCGATGACTACCGAGTTTTAAACAGGGAAATCTCGTAAGGCTAGTTATTGGCAATATGGCAATCGGATTAAGGATTAAATGTAAATGGAGAGCTTGGGATCTAACACCTAACCCGAGTATAAGAAGATCAGGTTACCCATACTAGTAATGCAATGATCTGATAACAATACCAACTATCTATGTAGAATAGAAGAATAGAATAGAATAGACAATAGAATATACCTACCTTGTTTATCCTGCCAGAATGAGACTGAAAAGTCCCTTTACTCCCGCAGTCTAAACAAGGTC
>NW_007454941.1:0-364 GCF_000475195.1 Diaphorina citri | reverse complement strand
AAGTATTACGTGAGAGATGCTGCTGTCCTCTACACTACTGATGGTGCTGGGGTGGGATATCTCAAGTGTACTGTACCTGGTGTTTACGCCACTGTTGATTTTGGTAAGCTCATCATTTTCTGATGCCAAGGCAGCTTTCCATGGTTGATATATTTTTAGGTTTTTAGGGAACTGTAACGGCTAAGCGGACTAAGGTCTCATCATCTCGAAAGCGAAGAGAGAAGGAAGACAGGAAAGGAGAAAGCCAGCCGTTCCGAGAACGAACCTTATCTGTTTAGGATAAGCCCTGGGTGAATGGTCGGGAATCGAACCCGCAACCTAGCGCTTACCTTCCAAGTGTTCCAAGCGAACTAAGCGGTCTACA
>NW_007454940.1:0-364 GCF_000475195.1 Diaphorina citri | reverse complement strand
ATTTTGGGAAGAATGTATCCGCCAGATTGAAAAAATTAGATAGAGGTACTTGACTACTTAATAAATACTTGAATACTACTTGAATACTAATAGGTGATATAGACTGGAAGCCACGTAGATCGTAAAACTTCAAGTATGTAGTAGGTTTACACTTGAGTAGTGACTACGTAATGGTTATGTGCATTAAAATAGCACGTGGTACTCCTTACCTCACCAATCAGTCATCACTTGATCAGTCAGTACCTACACCTATTATACAAAAAGACATCTTTTCTTTATTCTGCTATCGCCATTCGGCGAAAGCCGCTACAACAACAATATAGATAGGTAAGTACAGATGAAAAGAAATAATAATAATTTCTAA
>NW_007454939.1:0-364 GCF_000475195.1 Diaphorina citri | reverse complement strand
TAGTAGCCTACTGCTGGAGTAAAGGGACTTTTCAGTCCTATGCGAGCAGTATAAATAAGCACTATTATTATTATCATCCCGAATCCGAAGAGGGGAGGACAGGATAGGATAAAGTCAGGTATTCCGTTCTTATAACGAACCTTATAATACGTTCAGGATAAAGTTTGAGCCGGGCGGGAATCAAACCCGCGATCTAGCGCTTACAAGGCAGACGCGCTACCTTCCAAGCTAACTAGACTGGCTTCAAGGGGTACAAAGATCTATTCATCTCGTGCTACGATCTAAGTAGTGGTGGAAAAAATGAGGGCCACACTTGTTACTTTGTTTCAGAACAAACAATAAATATTTATTGACGTACCTATAC
>NW_007454938.1:0-364 GCF_000475195.1 Diaphorina citri | reverse complement strand
ACGGGTACATCATCAGGGAGCCTATTCAGAAGTCACTCATCCATTTACCAGCCATGACGGCGAGTGATGAACCTCTCTGTGACAAGCAATTCAAGCGCTGTCGAGTATTGACCTTGAAAATACTATGTTGACCTTGAGATGACCTTGACAAAAAAATCTGACAAAGTTGTAATCCAAGGGCCTGGGTTTGAGTCCCATAGCTGGAAAGATGCTTACTTATGAGCCCTTTTCTAGTAGGAAATGGCTGAGTAGTATAAGAATTCATAGTTATATTCTATTCCAGCCGAAATCTTCCATCAAATTCTTTATTCCATAACAGGTTTTGAGCATTCCATTTTGTATCTTTATGTTCTAAATATATTCC
>NW_007454937.1:0-364 GCF_000475195.1 Diaphorina citri | reverse complement strand
CTTTTGTCAATCCCCATTCCTGCTAAAAGCCCTGCGTCTGACCGTTGATACTTTGTCTATCCGTCGTGGCGGTTGTGTCTCCATTGCTCCAAGCCCATAGTACTGCACCCATCATTGCCCAAGTGCAGTACTTCTCAAACTGTGTGTCGCGGCACTCTAGTGGGCCGCGACACAACGCAGAGCAGACCGGGGTGCAAGTTGCACAGTAGGTACTGGCAGGATTCCATTTGATGGTTGGTGATCCTGGACACGTAAAGCAAGTAAGTAAGTGTGCCGTAAGGTCGCTTTTGGTCTCGCTGGAGGACGTAAAACTGAGACAAAACCAGCCCTGTCAAGCCACAGACAATAACACTGGCTCTTTTGA
>NW_007454936.1:0-364 GCF_000475195.1 Diaphorina citri | reverse complement strand
TTTTAATTTTCCTTCCAGTACTTCAAGGATATGATTTACCGATCAAATCATGTCTGATTTAGATTCTTCATACGTTATACGCTATGAAAACCCTGATGGAGATCCGGTGTATGTGGTGGAAAATGCCGAAGGACTCATTGAGTTTTCCAATCTAACCGATGGTCTGGATTGTCTTGCGGCAATCTCCTCGTTGAGTAATGGTGAGCTGGGTAAGTACAGCTCTTGACTAGATTTTTTTTTTCTTTCTTTCTTTGCAAAATGAAATATCAGCTGGCTCTTCCCAACCTCACTCAGGCTGGTTAAAGTTAATGAGAGGAGTCTGGTTGGTATCCAAGTACAGTCAAATCTGTTAAATTTGAGACTC
>NW_007454935.1:0-364 GCF_000475195.1 Diaphorina citri | reverse complement strand
TATCTTTGTAGTACTTGTACCTTCTTTCAACACGTTCTCTGTTGGTTTCGGATTGTTTTCTTTCGATTGAGTTTCGTTTAGTAAATTTCTGTGTAATATGTTGTCGTAATATTGGGGTTTCAGTGCGTTCAACAATGTTGGTTGATGCCTTTTCTCTACCGTGTCACTTTCACACACATTCACGGGTGTTGTAATGATTTTGTCTAGTCTGATATCACTGATGGGGTTTATCTCATGGTTAGTACAAACAGGATCAGTACTTGTGTCAATTGTTTTGTTTATCCCGTGAAAGGCATTTGTGGTTCCTATAGCCGTAGTGGAATCATCAGTTATGAGATTGTCAGTACTGAGATCTGCAGTCCTG
>NW_007454934.1:0-364 GCF_000475195.1 Diaphorina citri | reverse complement strand
TCATTAAAGCAAAATTAGAAACCATAAAAGAAGACTAAAAGGGAGAGGAAGAAAACGGTATAGGTAATCATAAAAAAAAAATGTATAACAATAAAGATGTGATAGAAAATGGAGATGGAGGGGAAAGGAGGAGGAAGAGAGAAGGGAGAGGGAGGGAGAAGTAATAAAGGAGTGAAAAAAGAGATAGAGACAAATAGATAAGGTGTATGCTAGACGGGCAGAGAAAAAGGGAGGGGGATGAAGGAGCAGAAAGAATAGAATAGAATAGAATATGAGTAAACGAGTATACCCTGCTTAAACTGGTAGAATGAGACTGAAAGGTCCCTTTACTCCCGCAGTCTAAACAAGGTCTTATGTACTTAGT
>NW_007454933.1:0-364 GCF_000475195.1 Diaphorina citri | reverse complement strand
CCAATATCAACTATCAAGGTGTTCAAAGGCAACACAATGCTTTGGCTTGCATCGGCAGTCCCAGCTAATATTGAAAATAATGATCTCATTCAGTCTAGTTAGGACATCTTGTTATCTTTTAAATAGATCATTGTTTGTTACAAGTGGATCGCGGTTCTCATGCGACCTTCCAATCCTTTCCTTTGATCATTGAAAGTTCACTTTGGTTCGTATCTGTTTTATCAAGCACAGTTGTATCCAAAATACCTGAGCTAATCGTACTCCAACCCAATCAGATCTGAGCAGCAACTTCTTTGTATTTGCTGTTTGAGTCACGAATTCGAAAAAAGTTCTCATCAGAACCTCACCAATATTTTCACTGTTC
>NW_007454932.1:0-364 GCF_000475195.1 Diaphorina citri | reverse complement strand
GGTTAGCAAAACTGTACAGGTACCAGCTCCCTTCGTGGTACAAATCGAGTTACACGTCGCGATTTGAGACGAAACATATACACGGAAGCATGAGGATCAGAGGTACAAGGAAGAGGGCAAGAGGTTTGGGATGCGAAGATGGTGCGGGCTGTTTTTAATTGAATTGTTGTTATTTTAAGAAAAATCAAATAATGATGCCCTGAAAAAAAACATACTCGATATTGTGAGCAGCACGTTTTTATGTTAAATTAAAATAAACCGTTAAGTTCCATTTGAAAAATGTTTGACTACGTGGGTACCTATTTAAAAATTAGGTTCATTTATTTTTCTAAATGTCTATGAACTTAGATGGGTAAGTACTTAC
>NW_007454931.1:0-364 GCF_000475195.1 Diaphorina citri | reverse complement strand
AAACCATAGGTGCTGCGGTTGGCGGTATTTAGGCCGATTTTCCACCGCTTTTGGCGTTTTTCCTTTAGGGACCTTACTACATGGTGTAACATATATGATACACTAAGGCACACATAGTCGACCGGCCGTCCATCGACATCGAACAGTCCCCACTGCCTTGACAACATAGATTTACCTCGTCGATCGACGGCCGGTCGACTACATTTGGACACTCCTTAACAAATACCATAAAACAGAAGTACCCCAGTGGTAACGCGCTTTCTAGTTTCTAGCAAAGCAGAAGGGATGCCAGCCTAGTTAGCTTAGTTGGTAGTGCGTCTGCCTTGTAAGCGCTAGGCCGCGGGTTCGATTTCCGCCCGGGGCG
>NW_007454930.1:0-364 GCF_000475195.1 Diaphorina citri | reverse complement strand
AACAGGCTCTTTTCAAAGAGATTGTTAAAAAAAAATGTGAAGAAACAAAAAAAGTTTTTTAGGTATATAAAGAAGAAGAAGAACTGAACTGAACGAAAATAACTTTATTTTTAACAAAACAAAAATTACAAAGGTTAGTTCACCCCCAAAGCTTACAGAAGAAGAAGAAGAAGAAGAAGAAGAAGAAGAAGAAGAAGAAGAAGAAGAAGGAAGAAGAAGAAGAAGAAGAAGAAGGAGAAGAAGAAGAAGAAGAAGAAGAAATGGATAAAACCAATCAAATCCCACAGATCTCCTATCTGGGCAGGGATTAGAAGCTATTGGATAAGCAATGAGGATAAAAAAAGGAATTTCTTAAAAAAAAAAA
>NW_007454928.1:0-364 GCF_000475195.1 Diaphorina citri | reverse complement strand
AAAGGGTTCCGCGGGCCAAACTAATTAAGAAACACTGCCCTACCCCTTCGCCCGTGTCACTATATTGACTGTTTCGATATCCCTTCAACATACTACCCGCTGCGCTTGGGTTTATAAAAACCTAATGCCGTATACCGATGACAAGAAAACCCATAAAGTACAAATTTACTGCAAAATTCTATTTATCCCCTCCCCTACTCTACTTCCTCTCCCCCTCCCTAGATACAGTAGGACCTCCATTATTTCAACCCCAAAATCAGTTCAAAATAGGGTATTTATTAACCATTTTGGTGGTGTAGTGGTCAAGGCGCTCGCCTGGTAAACAGGAGGGCGTGGGTTCAATCCCAGCCGAGGTATGGAATTT
>NW_007454927.1:0-364 GCF_000475195.1 Diaphorina citri | reverse complement strand
AAAAAAAAGAGGTAACCAACTCACACTCCTTCAAAATGTCACTCCAAAACGTTCAACCCTTTCCGACCTTTCCCCCCCCCCACTCTTGTGGACTTTGTGCGTCTCCAGAGAAGGGTGCCCGTGTGTTTGGCATGTGATGTTTAGAAAACGGGACTCCTTGGGATGGACAAAGCAATATGCTCCAGGACTCCTAGGAGAGAGGATGACCCTTGATCCATGAAATCAAGTTCCCTCTTCCAAGGTCTCCCTCGATTCCCACCAGAGCGCAGGTCAATCTCCTGTAAAGTATATCTTGTTCAACTCGTGTATAGTGTTACCAAAGGTAATCGTATTCGATTATATGCCTTAAACGCTTGCTCCACAA
>NW_007454926.1:0-364 GCF_000475195.1 Diaphorina citri | reverse complement strand
GAGCTCCCAGAACTGCTGACATCAATATTATGTCTCTCTATTGTTCAATTTGCAAGTTACTGGGTAGCTCCGGTGACAGCATTTACAATATTTACATGCAAAACGACAACTGCAACTAGGCCATAATATTATGTATATGGATTTCTCAAGTTTCATGTTTATTAAAATGTTCCCCATCTTCCAGGTTCCTCATCACGTGTCCGATGTTCTCTCGGAAATCACCTACTATGT
The DNA here is from genome assembly GCF_000475195.1 of Diaphorina citri. Taxonomy (NCBI): domain Eukaryota; kingdom Metazoa; phylum Arthropoda; class Insecta; order Hemiptera; family Psyllidae; genus Diaphorina; species Diaphorina citri. Next base: position 133 of record NW_007454926.1, on the reverse strand, counting down.
CTACCTTGCCCGACAGACCCCCAAAGAGGTCCTCTGTACCTATGTCCGTCCCAAGTGGGTACCGGGCGAGTACCCATCGTCCATACAAAGGTTACAGGAGTGGACCCCGGATGAGTGCATTCCGGAGTTCTTT
>NW_007454925.1:0-364 GCF_000475195.1 Diaphorina citri | reverse complement strand
AAAATAAGTTGGTAAAAGTGGGTGCTTACCTAGGTATTGCAAAGAAGTTAAACTTCTTGTTCAAGTTTGAACTTAAACTTTAAAATAGAGAAAAAATATCTATACTATTTTCTTGAGTGCCTAGTGCCTAGGTACTTACCATACATTCTTTCCAACTCTTAAAAATAAAATATTAAATTTAACTTTGAAGTTTAAAAATAACATAGGCTGTAAAGTAAGTACGCTCCCTGAATTTCCAGGCCTAAATTTCTGACCTTAAAATGTAAACCCTCGTTGACATTATTTCCCAAATTCTTATAAAATAAGGAAAGTAAGGGAGAAAAAGTAGGGAGAATTTTTTTTTTTTTTTTTTTTTTTTTTTTTT
>NW_007454924.1:0-364 GCF_000475195.1 Diaphorina citri | reverse complement strand
AATACAAAAGACCTTGTTTAGACTGCAGGAGTATCGTTCTGACAGAATAAACCGAGTATATTCTTTTCTAAACCAACCGCAATGATGTAGTGGTTAGCACGGTGAACTTTGAATCTGGAGGTTGGTGGTTCGAGTCCAAGTCAGGTCATAAAATTCAGAGTAGTATATTTTTGCGGGCTAAGCAGGGAAGGATATTTTCTGACAAGCATTTATGCTGAACAAAATTAAAATTCCTATTCTAAACCCGAATTCCGCCAGGAATCGAACCACGAACCTCCTGAATGCGCTTACCTTGAGGTAGTTGTGCTGTCTCTCTTGTTCCGCCTTCAGATAGAGTCGAGTAAGGCGGCCCAGGTTCTTCTTG
>NW_007454923.1:0-364 GCF_000475195.1 Diaphorina citri | reverse complement strand
ATCAAGAATCAAACATGCTTGCAATTTGTGGTCCTAAAATCAAAATCTGAGTGATTTCTCAATTTAAGACCAAAGAAATTGAGAAATCACATTGATCTCAGGTACCATAAGCTTTGTAAGAAAAATACAGTCAAAATCTGAGATTTTGGGCCCTCAAATCGAAGTATGTAGATTTTGGGTCACTAAATACATAGATGGCTATGTAGATATCATACCTACCTCTTTATTTCTTCTATACTTGTAGAAGTTAATGTCTGTTATATTTGTTTTGATTATGGTCCGAGAGTTTGGATCAGAGCCAAGTAGGTCTACTTGTGATTTTCATGAAGATTAAAACGTGTTGCTAACAACACTCTTCAGAACC
>NW_007454922.1:0-364 GCF_000475195.1 Diaphorina citri | reverse complement strand
AAGTTGCAGTTTTCAACTACCTTTTTGGAGAACCAACCCTCGGTGGCTTTGATTGGTGACCAATTTGGTGCTGATTTGGTACACGGGAGGACAAGTAGTTCGACATCATTATGTATGTGTGCCTAATTCCTGCCTTTTCTACATAATATATTATCCAAGTACACATCTATGATTTATCAATCTGTTATTTATAAAAAAAAAATACCTTAGAAAAATCAAAATAGCTTAGCTCTTTCCCATAGTCTAATGATCCCGAATCGCTTTCTCCGTTTTCCAGGTGAAAATTCTCGCTATTGACGATGGCATTCCACCCCGTACTGCCACGGCTACGCTTACAGTCATTGTACAGGATATCAACGATAAT
>NW_007454921.1:0-364 GCF_000475195.1 Diaphorina citri | reverse complement strand
CGCACAACCAAAATAATTGTATTCTAACCAGATAGAATCGGGATTGAAGCCAGAATAGGATGGGGATTTTATACCGTTTTTCTATGTGGGTTGTTGGGTACCATTGAATCGGTATAAATCTATAAATTTAATGTCCCCTAGGATAAATAAAATTCACACAAACCAAAACAAGAAAAACTCCAACTTTTTCTTTTCAGATGGTGATGAGTGTCTTTTGGAGAGGTTCATTCTTGGGAGCTGCCTGCTACTGCTTAGAAACCTCTCAAATCTATCTTCTTGCTGATATCAGGGACGAGATGCCAGATTTCAAAATTTTGGAAAGTTTGTTCAGACAGATTCAACCTTCGTAAGTATACCTGCGCCT
>NW_007454920.1:0-364 GCF_000475195.1 Diaphorina citri | reverse complement strand
AAAAAAAAAAAAAACTGGGAAACTTTTCAAAATACCGAAATTACTTTTATAGGACGTACCTACAGGTAAAAAAAGGAAGGAAAAATTGGTACTTATGTGACACTTTGTATTGTAATGTCTCTTACCTACTTATTTCACAGGTGACCCGTCACCATCCAGTTTATCACCTTCCTCAACGTTGAAACAACAGACAAACAGAATCCTGACCATAATTCCAGTTGCCACCTCTTGGACATTTTCAAATATTCCGACATACCATTAATTGATTAATTTTTCCTATTAATTTTTTGTACATTCTTTGTCATGTTCACAAAATAAAAAAAAATAATACCTCTATCAATAGGTAATAAATATAATAATAATT
>NW_007454919.1:0-364 GCF_000475195.1 Diaphorina citri | reverse complement strand
GAAGGTGAAATAAAAATCCTTTAGGGTTGGAAATAAAACGAAGATAAAACCCAGAGGAAGGATGAAAAAAACAAGCCGATGATTATTTTTTAACAGCTTCTACTCCTCTTTTTCCTTTTTCTCTTCCTCCTCCTCCTCCTCCTCCTCCCCCTTTTCTACTCCTTCTCTTCTTCCTTTTTTCCCTTTTCCTTCTACTCTTCCTACTTCTATACTACAAGTCCTTTTCATAAGCCTCTATCTCCTCCTTCTTCTTCTTCTCCCCCTCCTCTTCCTCCTCTTTTTCTGCTTCATCCCCTTCCTTTTCCTCTTTCTCTATTTCCTTCTCGTCTATTCCTATCTTTTTTTTTTTTTTTTTTTTTTTTTT
>NW_007454918.1:0-364 GCF_000475195.1 Diaphorina citri | reverse complement strand
GCGAATGCTACTGGCCTCCTCACATTAACCTCACCCAGTCTGAGTGGGGCCGGGGAAAGCCAGCGCCTCGTGATTGCCCAGTTCGTCACCTATTCGGATACCAACCACGTGCAACGTTGCTTAACTTCAATGATGGGAACTGGCCCATTCAACATGCTATCGCTGCTGGCTCACAGAGAATCATCCAAAACAAAACCTATAACCATTCCGGCAGCCAGAGTCCGGGGAATGATACTTCCAAATCGAGTGGGAACTTAAATAGGGAACTCAGATATTGAACTGACAGATTTAACCAAACCCAAAGAATAGTTATGTATGTGAATGATAACCTTTTGGAGCTAAAAGTGTGTCCACACATAGTCAA
>NW_007454917.1:0-364 GCF_000475195.1 Diaphorina citri | reverse complement strand
TTGATTTTTTTTTTTTTTTTTTCAATTTTGACAAACATGTTGGATATTAGAAATTTACTCATTAAATTTTAGGGCCACTTTTTCTACAATCCTATGACTCTTGTTATTTGCTCCTTGAACCACTTTTCCGGGTTCTATAGCTCTTTGAACTTAAAGAATCCAGTTATTATCTGGTCGTTCCTAACGTTTACATTGTTCCAAATGGATTACAGGTGAGCAATGACTGGTCCGGAATGTGTATTGATTCTGCGTGCAAACCCACCGATATGCATAAACCTGTCGGCCTTTACCCGTGCCATAAACAAGGAGGCAACCAGGTAAGATGTCGCGTCATCCGGCGTCCCTATTAGACTAGAATAGAATA
>NW_007454916.1:0-364 GCF_000475195.1 Diaphorina citri | reverse complement strand
TATTGAGGATAAAATTCCATACCTCGGCTGGGATTAAACCCACGCCCTCCTGTTTACCAGGCGAGCGCCTTGACCACTTCCAAAGGCATCAGCCATTGTTCTCTGCCCACTGCACTCTAGTTCATCTGGAAGTTTCAGGATTTAACAGATATTTCACATTCTGTCATCACTCTTTTTCTCAACACCAACACTCTGCCTTCAAATGAGTGAGTCGAGTCACCAAAGATCTAACCAGGTCGCAGTGCAGTGACATAGAACCTAAATACCAAATGAGTGAATAGACTTTCCTACCTCGGTGGTGTAGTGGTCAAGGCGCTCGCCTGGTAAACAGGGGGGCGTGGGTTCAATCCCAGCCGAGGTATGG
>NW_007454915.1:0-364 GCF_000475195.1 Diaphorina citri | reverse complement strand
TAAGGCATTGGTGAAAGTGACATCTCCACTATTTCCAACATGTGTGATTCCCAACCAACAATAAAATAAGACATTGGTGAATGTGACATCTCCACTAATTCTAACGTGTGTGGTTCCCGACCAACCACAAGTAATAAGACATTGGTGACTGTGACATCTCCACTAATTTTAACGTGTGTGATTCCCAACCACCAAAAATAATAAGACATTGGTGAATGTGACATCTCCACCAATTCTAACGAAAATAATAGCTACCTACACGCAAGATACTGACTATTCCTAGGTAAGATTTTCAAGATGTTTTTTACACGCAAATTATCAATCTTTTAGTTTCAAATCTAATAGAATTTAGCGCAAAACTAAT
>NW_007454914.1:0-364 GCF_000475195.1 Diaphorina citri | reverse complement strand
AATGTGTCCCTACTGTTAGTTACGTTTGACAACCCTGTATGAAGTTTTTAGTGTTGAATATTGCCGCTGAGCGCAGCATTGTACGGAGGGGTTTTTCGTTGTTTTGTTTTGATAATAATTTTTAGGCCATTGCCGCCATTGTTCCTTTTCAGTCTGTCATGATAGCGTCTGTAGTTAATCTGATTTTGTGCTTTTTCCAAAATGTCTTTTTATATTCAATAAAGTTCTGATTCTGAAGTTTAATCTTTCCAACATATCTGGCTTTGATTATTGATTATCCACCAACACTGTCCCAAACCGACGGCAGATAATCGTCCGTAAAAGACATATCATGTAAATTAAAATACATTTTCAATCTTTCTAT
>NW_007454913.1:0-364 GCF_000475195.1 Diaphorina citri | reverse complement strand
CAGTACTGGCGCTCTCCTTCCATGCGGGAGACCTGGGTTCTATTCCCGGCGAGGTCAAAAAAAAAATATATCATACTAATGTTATTAATTCCGTGACTGGTTGTTACCGGGCCCTCTCAGCCTCGTGAGGAAAATGAGTAACTATGTAATATAAATGCGCATAGCAACCGGTGCCAGCATGGTTAGGTAAAAATTGGGTGCTGAACTGCTGAATTGTTGAAATATTTGGAAAAACCTACAATGCTGCAGTGAGAAAGTTGTGACATAATAACACAAAGAAATTGCAATTTTTTTTTTTTTTTTACATTTTATTTTTGCTGTGTTTCAGAGAGAAACTGATCGATTGGCGCGAGTGAAGAGTTCT
>NW_007454912.1:0-364 GCF_000475195.1 Diaphorina citri | reverse complement strand
AAGACTCAGGGACGATATTAGTTTTCAGGGGCGAAGCCAAGGGAGCGCGAAGCGCGACCTCATGCACACCCCGCGAAGAACCCGGGAGCGCGCAGCGCGACCGTAAACAAGGGAGCGCGAAGCGCGACCTCATTCACACCCCGCGAAGCCCCAGGAGCGCGCAGCGCGACCGTAAAGGAGGGAGCGCGAAGCGCGACCCCATGCACAGGAGCGCGAAGCGCGACCCCAAGCACAACCCCGCGAAGCCCCCGGGAGCGCGCAGCGCGACCGTAAACAAGGGAGCGCAAAGCGCGACCCCCTGCACAACCCCGCGAAGCCCCCGGGAGCGCGCAGCGCGACCGTAAACAAGGGAGCGCGAAGCGCG
>NW_007454911.1:0-364 GCF_000475195.1 Diaphorina citri | reverse complement strand
AACTGAGATTCAAATTTTTAACTTGGCGATTTAGCTCAGGTCTGTCTCTGAATCTGTTTGTTTCGGGAGAGGTCTGTCCGATTCTGCGAAATTTGGTAGAGGTGTATTTTTCTTTTCGGAAACTTTCGGAAACCGATTTCGATGGCGTGCCATCTTGGATTTCCCATGATTAGTACAGGCGCTATTTCAGTTTCCAAGAGCAAACCGGTTCCATTTAAGAAAGTTTCCCGAAAGAAAAATACAAAAACTACATTCGAATAATACAAAAATCTGCAGACTCCTTATGGAACGTTCCTGATAGCAAAATTTATTTTTGGTAAGGTTAACGATGAAAAGTTTAAATAAGCTTGGTTAGAATGTTTAG
>NW_007454910.1:0-364 GCF_000475195.1 Diaphorina citri | reverse complement strand
AGATCCCCATTAGTTTAAGAATAATCACATTTTGTTTGGTCCTTCTGGCCCCGTTGCTTTTTTTAGAATTGGAAAAAATTTGAGGTTAACCTTTGTCTGATCAGACCACATGTTTGACCATCTGCCTACTTAGTGACTTTTTAGTGGAAAGTGGAGTTTTTTTTTTGGATTTAACTCATTTTTTTGTGCTTTTTGGCTCTTCCCCTTGTTGAGCCTTTTAGTCAAGACCCCACTGTCTTGAATTTTTACTTTTTCTTAATTTGAATTCAACTTGTGCTTTTGCTCTTCCACCTGTTGAGCTTTATCCGAGACCCTTGTCTTGAAACTTTTTTAGTTAATTGGTAAATTTGTGCTTTTTCTTTTC
>NW_007454909.1:0-364 GCF_000475195.1 Diaphorina citri | reverse complement strand
CGTAGGTATATTATGTATTTCGTTCATTTGTTCAATAAGTTTATGATAGAAATAATAGAAATGCTTTTGGGAAGTTGTCTTCTAAGTTTATAGATACCTACCTACATTCCTACATATACGTTTCCCATTCTCCGTAATATGGCACATCCACTAATAGAGAAAAACTCACAGCAAAATAAGTATATTTCATCCATGACTTTATTCATTACCTGGATTTTAAACTGTTGATGTCGTCTAGACAAAACATTACAATTTTATTAGTCTGTCATTTTATGGACTAAGGTGCCAAAATAACACTCTCTGAAGAAGACGGATCTGGGTCAATATAAAATCAACAACTTTTGTTGATGCATATTTAATATGG
>NW_007454908.1:0-364 GCF_000475195.1 Diaphorina citri | reverse complement strand
ATCGGCAAAGTGCTTGACAAGAAACGATCCCGCACCTGAAATTAGACAGGCATGGGATTGTGTAAGTAATGACGTCATATTATCTACTTCTTTTTTCTAATCCATCCCCATTTTGATCAGTTTTAATTAAATCATCTCTGTTTGACTCTAGTGGCACTATACCCACTGACTATACCGTAAAACTGGATTAATTTGGTATTATAAGGGGGGGAAAAATACAAGATGGCAGACTAAGCTGGTTTAGGCATGAGGAGAGAAGAGATCATAGATCACCTGCCTCGGTGGCGTAGTGGTCAAGGCGCCCGCCTGGTAAACAGGAGGGCGTGGGTTCAATCCCAGCCGAGGTATGGAATTTTATCCTCAA
>NW_007454907.1:0-364 GCF_000475195.1 Diaphorina citri | reverse complement strand
CCTCGAGAAATGTACGGTCCGGCCGCTATTTAACGCCAAATCTTTGAAAAAGCTCAAAAAGAGTTCGCAATTCTCAGGGCTGTAGATTTCAGCCAAAGTCGCTCGAACTTGGCACAGAGGTTCGATAAATTATGTAGATCAAAAATATCATTGGGCCCTGTTTCCAGAAGGCACTGTTCGGCCGTTATTCCAGACCAAAGTTACGCTATTTAGGGCTAGGTATACAGAGATAAAGCTCAAAAGAGACTAGCGCTTCTAACGACTTTAACTTTAGTGATTCACACTAGTGATTCGATATCGCTCTCTTTAGAACTGTAACCTTTACTAACCTTCATAAGTAACCTGGGCCGGCGCACACTTGCCC
>NW_007454906.1:0-364 GCF_000475195.1 Diaphorina citri | reverse complement strand
TGGGTGTTAGCCTTGATGATGGATGTGGATGTGTTAAACAACCTTGATGGTGGATGGGAATCAATGTGTAAATTAAATTAAATGACTCAATTTCTCGATCCTCAATTAGTCTAATCAGGATTTTAAAATGTCTTTGCCAGGCTGAATCTTGCCTGTGGCTATAATGAATGTTTTGTTGTATTGTTGTTTGTTACAGGTAAGGAGATTTCAAAGTTCATACCTATTTGCTGCAACATAATCCTATACTTGCTACATATTTGCATACATATACGTACAAACCTAATTCACAGGGAGGTAAGTCTAAACTCTTACTGTACTCTGCAGCATTTAAATTTATCAAGGTGCACTCTTAAGCTTTAAAAGT
>NW_007454905.1:0-364 GCF_000475195.1 Diaphorina citri | reverse complement strand
CAATATAAAAGGGTAGTGATGACCACCAATACCTTGCTGTATCTTCACAAATCTTATTTTAGTACGTACGTCGTACCTCAATATAAATAATAATATTATGAATTTCAAGTTATGGGCATCGATAAAATATAATATGTAGAAGGATGATAAATTTGAGCTATAAACTGAGCATCTAGATTCTAGAAAATTTGTACAGATAGAAGGAGATATGTAAAAAAAAGGGGGGGGAATGAAACCAAAATTACGAAATGAAAAGATAGAGACAACTTAACTAATGCTACATTCAACTAATAACACTTTTTAACATGAACTCAGAAATTCCGAAATGGAAATTTTCTCTTGTCTATCAAAATGAAACATGTTG
>NW_007454904.1:0-364 GCF_000475195.1 Diaphorina citri | reverse complement strand
CTACTATTCACCCTCCCCCTATCCAACCTAATTCTACTATTCACCCTCCCCCTATCCAACCTAATTCTACTATTCACCCTCCCCCTATCCAACCTAATTCTACTATTCACCCTCCCCCTATCCAACCTAGCTATAGCCCTACTGTTCACCCACTACCCGCTCAACCAAGTTCTACTGTTCATTCATTCCCTACCTCTAGTTACAGAAGGAATCTTTCTCCCTCAGCTGCTCCTTTTTATCCTCGAAATTACCATTCATCCTCAGATTATCTGTTAGTTTCTAACACTAACGGACAGGAACTTCCATTTGCCCATTCCTTGAACACAATATCTTGTCCCCCCCGTTCCATTTTATCTCCCCTGGC
>NW_007454903.1:0-364 GCF_000475195.1 Diaphorina citri | reverse complement strand
TTTGTAACGCGACTTGGCTATGGCGCCTACAGGCGTAGATTTTAATCCTTTTTGGAGGTGAGACCACAAATGACAATAATGACACTATTAAGATCAAAGGCTCGCTTCTACAAGTAACACCAGAAAGATGTGAAAGTTCTTTCTGAATGTTACCTAACCCTGCCTACTCTAACAGGTTGCTCAACTTGTAAAAATCCTTCAATCAAGGTACATACATAGCTAAGGTATTTACGTTTGGCTTTATTTCTATTTGATTACAATCTCCTATGAGGCTCTTTAAACTGTAAAGAGTCTAAAAATCGAGAAGACAGCGAGCAGTAATTTCTTTCTAATCCTCCTCCTCCTCCTCCTCCTCCTCCTCCTC
>NW_007454902.1:0-364 GCF_000475195.1 Diaphorina citri | reverse complement strand
AAATGCTGGGTCCACCCTCTTACGTTTACTATTAAACACAAGTAAATTAGGATTCACGTCCTTTGTACGGGATCAGCGTGGGGAGGCATGACATGGACAGCCGCCATTTTGAATCTGGATGGAATTTGACACGATTTTGAATCAGGGCGAAATCGACGGCCGTCGATCAATGTCGACTGAAACTGTTCATAGTGTCCATACTACCTCGACAATATGATTCACCACCTCTCCGATCGACATCGATCGATGTCGACTATGTGTGGACACAGCTTAAGGTAAATATACACCTCCACAAAAACACAAATGTGAAAAAAAGGCCAAGTTCCTATCCAAAAATGTCGGCCTATAAAAGTGGTGAGATCAG
>NW_007454901.1:0-364 GCF_000475195.1 Diaphorina citri | reverse complement strand
AAAAGGGAACTCCCAGCAAACTCACCACTTTTTGTAAGTGCAACTGAGGTGGAAAAAAGAACCAACTAAGCTTATCGCGACGTAATCACTGTTCTAAGTAAAGCTTAGTCCATCTTAGTTAATCTTTGATCTAATTCTATAGTTTTTGAATTAATTTTTACTTTTTTTACTAAAACAAGAAAGATAAAACCTTATTTGAAGAATCTTCAGTAGCAATTGAAGCAACACAGTAAACACTAAGCATCATAGTGCAGACAAAAGTAGTAAGTTTGATGGGGACCACCATATAAAAATTGGAATACATAAACATATGTGGATAAAAATAAAAGGAACCTATCTTATCTATTAAAAGTCAATTGAATGA
>NW_007454900.1:0-364 GCF_000475195.1 Diaphorina citri | reverse complement strand
TCCAGCCTGGTTTTATATAGATCAAAAGACACATAATCTGACCATCCTTGATGTGAGGTTGTCTAATTGTGATCCAACGTGTGTTCTTCCTGATCTACAGGGTGAATCAGAGAATCCGAGAACAGAGACAAACAGAGAGTAGACTAGTGTCTAGCTGTGGTACTATAAACAGGGAGAAGTAGAACTAACCCTAACCAGCCTAGCTAGCTGGCAGTTCTTCAAAGGGTTCCTTCTCCTTTCAAAGAACAAGCACAAGTCCTCACAATGGTTGACTGCGGTTCAGGACGAGCCAATTAAACAACCTTATTGGTGCAGTGGCTAATGCCCGTCACACACGTTCAAGTATGCTTCACAGGTGGCTTGT
>NW_007454899.1:0-364 GCF_000475195.1 Diaphorina citri | reverse complement strand
ATATACTCTCCCCAGCTCCTCAATATCTATATAAATAAAATTTTGTAGATTTGTCTGTACATTGCTTAGAATCGTGAATTTTTCAGTTATTCTTACTCCTTATGCATCCACGATTACAAAATTCACATTAGAAAAATTTCTGTCTGTCTGTCTGTCTGTCTGACTGACTGACTGACTGTCTGTCTGTCACGCTAAATAGATCTTTGGTTGTCCTCTTTTCACGCAAAAACGGCTCGACCGATTCTGATGAAACTTTTTGTGGTTAAGAAAAGTACTCCGGGTGACGTAGGCTACTTAAAATTGTCACATTCCATAATCCATCCTGATTCAAAATGGCGGCGGTTCCAAGTTATGCCTATTATGC
>NW_007454898.1:0-364 GCF_000475195.1 Diaphorina citri | reverse complement strand
ATCTGCGGTAAATTTCCTGGGTGGTGGAGGAATGTGAAGACTGCACGCCATCATAACCACTGCTGAAATATTAAACCAGGCAACAAAGATTGGTGTTAGGGTGTGTACAGACATCCACTCTGCGGCAGTGCTGTGTGTTCCCTCGTAACCTTTACATCTCGTGTTTGGTGTTCTAATCTAGAGCTGTGTTCACACATAGGCAATGCCGTCGATCGACCATCACGATGAATCTATGTTGTCGAGGCAGTGTACAGTTTCAGACGACGTCGATCATCGATCGCTCGACGGCGTCGACTATGTATGGACACAGCTTAAGGACCGCCACACAAGTACTGGTCGCTCAAAAGGCTTGGACTGCGCAGAA
>NW_007454897.1:0-364 GCF_000475195.1 Diaphorina citri | reverse complement strand
TATCAGACTCGAGGGTTTGAGGTCCACGGTGTTCGATTGTAAAGGATATTGTTTTGAAGTTCCGGGGATTGCTGGTGGTACCGGAAGGTTGGAAGCACCAGACGAGACCTCTGGGGACTTGCGGTCGAAGCGGTTTGGGCGGTCGGGGCAGTCTCTGTGGAAATGATAACCCGGGCAGAACTTACATTTGGGTAAGTGCTGGTCAGATGATTGTGGGTAGGTCGCCTTGGATTCCCATCCTTGTTGCTTGTTGTCGAATTGGTTTCTCTTAAAGGCAGATTTCCTGTCCGTATCGTAGGTTTTCTTGGAGTAGGAGGATCGGCTGTTGATTTGGTCGCTGAAGGTCACTGATGGTCGAAGTATC
>NW_007454896.1:0-364 GCF_000475195.1 Diaphorina citri | reverse complement strand
ATAGGTACCTGTCACCCATCCCTAAAAGGTCTCATTTAGGCTAGGGTCTACTACCTTAATCTTACTAGTGGTTGTTACCTCCGAGCCATACTTACACCCGCATTTTTTCACGAACAAAATACTGACTCTCAGCAAGTGCTCAAACATCAATTCCAAACAGGCCAAATTTGCTTGAGACTGATCTGAGACGGAGAATTTTTGTTCATAAGAATCAGTGTCAGAGACTGTTTCATAAGTCTCCGTTTGTTTGTGGTTTTCAACAAGATGTGAAGTATGCTTACAAAAAAATAATAATCTCATACTAATTTAGTGCTAATGCATTGCTTACTTCATATTTCAGAGCCAAATCCACAATGCCTGCTGA
>NW_007454895.1:0-364 GCF_000475195.1 Diaphorina citri | reverse complement strand
GCCTAGATTCGATCTCCGATCATAGGAGTATCAAAACGTTATCATCCGCAGAAGTAGAAAGAGGTCTTAAGGGGAAATACCACAAACCACTAAGGACAGCTTTTTGGAGGCCCTTTAGTTTAGGATTTTTTTTAACACCCACACATTGAAAAAGAAAAAGTCTAAAATCAATAAAATGCCGGATCACAAAATTAGTTATTCTTTGCTCATTTGTTAGACAAGTACGTACCTACCTATCTATTTACAAAATATTTTCACAAAAAGACTAACTTTAAACTTGCGTAAGAGGGACAAGGACTCTGATTGTTATAGTTTACCTCTGTAAGTAACGTTTTTTTTAAAAAAAAAAAAAAAAAAAAAAAAA
>NW_007454894.1:0-364 GCF_000475195.1 Diaphorina citri | reverse complement strand
AAAAAAAGCATCAAAGGGGAAACATTTCTCAAATTAGGGCTAGACCAACCACTATCTTTTCTCTTTCTCAGGTCCTTTTATCTTTTCTTCTTTTTAGCCCGTCCTTCCTTTATTATTACGATAGTAATAACAAAGAGTAATAGGTGGACGGGCTATTGTATTCGCTTCGGTGTCGTCTGTCTGTCAGTCTGTCACTCTGTCCCCATAGAAGGACTTATCCAAACCTAGTCGACCTATATATCAAATTAAAGGTCTTTTTACCAGGAACACTAAAGTGGTGTTGCAAATTTTGTCCAGAAAACCAAAAAGCCAAAAAAAGCTGGATTCTGGGGGATTTTTTCACATTTTCTCACACAAATGAGCT
>NW_007454893.1:0-364 GCF_000475195.1 Diaphorina citri | reverse complement strand
TTATTTGGTCATGTCGGTTACAAGTTAAGATATGCCGCACGGAAAGGGGGGCGCCGCATTCACAGGTAGGAGGGTCTGAATTTTGTATTTGGTTTGTTTGTTTTGCCATACTTTTCGAACCGTTTGTCCGATTTTTGATGAAATTTGACTCAAACGGTCAACACGAAAAGGAAAGCTCCTCATCAGATTTCGAACTTATTCGGAACTGTAGAAAGACAAAACCCTACGGGCCCCTCTTTGTATAGTTCATTGAACCACCAGGACTTTTGTTTTTCTGGTGCTCTGCTAAGTCAATGGTCAACATCTTTTTCAGCGCCTTGTAAGAATCGGTCACAAGGTTCGGTGCAAAGTTGTTATCCTCACC
>NW_007454892.1:0-364 GCF_000475195.1 Diaphorina citri | reverse complement strand
CAGAAGGCGTTCACCACCAAGGGCAACCTCAAGGTAAGAGAAACCGAAATCAATATTGGGTCACAGCTCCCGAAAAAAAAGCACAACAGCACATAGGAGCTGTTGAGGGAAAGTCCTTCCTCAAGCAAAACATAAAAAAACAGAGATCTGTGTTCAGATATAGTCGACGGCCGTTGACTATGTGTGAACACACCTCAAGATATCGGAACGACTTCGTTACATTAAGATGACTTAAAAATAGGTATCACAATCATGTTATCAGTTTTCATAAGAGAAAAACAGCAATTTTTTATTTTTTACTAAGATGCTTTTTTTTACTGAATAGGTACAATAAAGATTTCAGTAGTTATACAGTGACAAACTT
>NW_007454891.1:0-364 GCF_000475195.1 Diaphorina citri | reverse complement strand
CCGGGCGGGAATCGAACCCGCGGCCTAGCGCTTACAAGGCAGACGCACTACCAACTAAGCTAACTAGGCTGGCCTTTGTTTTTTTAACTTATTTTGTTCAACACACTTGGTAAAACAATTCAAACATCTAGTTAGCTTGGTTGCTAGCGCGTCTGCTTCGTAAGCGCGCTAGGCTTCCGGTTCGATTCCACCCGGGGCGGATTTTATCCTGAACAGATAAGGTTCGTTCTCGGAACGGCTGGCTTTCTCCTATCCTGTCTTTCTTCTGACGTCGATTTCGCGACGATAAGGCCCTAGCAGTTACAGTTCCCTCTACACAACCACAGTTTAGACATTGCATTTTATAGTTATTTTTACTTTTTTT
>NW_007454890.1:0-364 GCF_000475195.1 Diaphorina citri | reverse complement strand
TTGCAATGGAATAACTGGGGTAAAAATCTGGAACACAGATTATGATTATGAAAAATTTGTTGGTACTTTTCTAGCCATGGCAGTCACAGAATTCTGGCAGGTAAAGAAAGGATTTCTCTATAAATCCTTCAAAAAATGTTACCTACTGAAGACCTTTAAAAATAATAATAATAAAATCTTAAAGGCACCTATTTATGGTATGTACCTAAGTACAAACCTATATTTTGTTGAATACCTAAGAGACATTTTTCAAGTTTGAGTATCATTGCCCAATGCCCATTTATTCATAAGCTTTCCATTCTTTTATTGAGGGAACTAATGAACTAACATCCAAGGTCTTTGCTCCTTCATGTGAAACTAATTG
>NW_007454889.1:0-364 GCF_000475195.1 Diaphorina citri | reverse complement strand
AATATTTGCAGGATTCTCACCAAATACACTATGAATATCGTAGCCCCATTGGTCCAGATCTGATGACGTATCGCGTATCCTAACTCTCTAATATTAATAACTATCACTAATAGCTTCAATATTTTCAATATTTTGTTGTTAAAAACCCGGTTGATAAATCCAGCCTATTTCCAATATTGTTCTACATACATACCATATCATTCTGTTCTATGAAAGGTTGGTCCTAACTTTGTGTGAGTGTGTTATATTTTTAGTGACAAAAATCAAAGGTTCAAAGATGTAAGAGGGTTAAATAGAAATAGATAACGAAAAGGACAAAACAAAAGAGTTAAAATTAGAGATAATAAGTAAGCTCCTTATGTTG
>NW_007454888.1:0-364 GCF_000475195.1 Diaphorina citri | reverse complement strand
TTGACCCCGCCGGGAATCGAACCCGGGTCTCTCGCGTGCAAGGCGAGCGCAGTGACCACTACGCCATGGGAGCTGACTAATAGAATAGAATAGAATATACCTATTTAAACTGATAGGATGAGACTGAAAAGTCCCTTTATCCCCGCAGTCTAAATAAGGTCTTATGTATTTGATAGGTAATGCAAAATAAATCAAAATCACGGGCCAGAGTCTTGAAAAACAATTATCCGACGCGAAACAAACGCAAGAATTACTCACGAATAGGTGTGAATTACCTCTTGTTGTTATTTAAAGTTAAAGTTATGTAGTATGTTTAAATGTCCAAATATAAAGTATCTATTTGTTTTTGTTGGAAAAATAATAG
>NW_007454887.1:0-364 GCF_000475195.1 Diaphorina citri | reverse complement strand
GTAAGTAGTAAGTAGATAGAAACTTACCTGTACGGCACATTGCCTATACAAAATGTGCGCCGTGTTTTTCTGAAACAAAGTCCTACATATTGCATTCAAAACCAATTTGAAGGCGCTTCATTTTGTGCTCGTTTGAAATTTTTGGCACGAAAATTCAAATTTTTATCAAAAGAAAAAGAAGTGTGTGTGAGTGTGCCGACTTTTTACTGATAACTAGTGATAAGCCAAGTGATTTTCCCTTGTTAACAGTCTTCCTTATCTTCAGATCCATCTTCTATCTGCCAAGCCCAGATAACAAAAAAGTGCTAGAAACTGCATAAAATGTATATACAAGCCGAAATAAAATCTCATAATTTTGCACAAT
>NW_007454886.1:0-364 GCF_000475195.1 Diaphorina citri | reverse complement strand
TTCTCCTATGTGTTCATTATGTATGTAACTATACGTAGTCATTTTTGTATTGCTAACTGTAGGTATGTTGTTATTATTTATTTTATTTATGTATTTCTTAATTGTTTACTTGTTATAAATGATAGAATAGACCTAATTAAGTTGTGATTAGAAGAAGAGTACACTGTACGAATTTACCTGTTTTATTGTTAAGTTTTCTACCACACCATTTCCTGTAGTATTCAAGTACAAGTGCATTCCAGGGTACCTACCTATTTACTAGTGCTGGACATCAGAGAAGAAATGGGGGGTGATTACTGTCATAGTAAAAAAAAAGTAAAAATCCAATTATGCTGTGTTTTTATTATTATTATTATTATTATTA
>NW_007454885.1:0-364 GCF_000475195.1 Diaphorina citri | reverse complement strand
GTCAATGGACTGTGGTTACATCTAGATAACCATATAATTAACAGCTACCCTAGGTCCCGACAGGTTAGGGCCAATATTAAACAAGTTCTACCGTTTTTGCCGAGCGTGTGAGATTTTTTCCCTATGTGCGTGTACTCACGGGTTAAGATCGGTGCAACGGTTGGCGGCATTTTACCGCTTTTTGGCGGTTTTCGGTGTAATTTAACAATATCTCGGGAACGGTACAAGCTAGAGACTTGAAATTTGGTATGTAGTTCACAAATATTACAAGTAAGCAACACAAAATGTTTGGTTGAGATGGTTGCTGCGCTTGGCGGTATTTTGACCGCTTTTGACAGATTTCGACCGTTTTTTGGCGGTTTTC
>NW_007454884.1:0-364 GCF_000475195.1 Diaphorina citri | reverse complement strand
TTCGTGAACTTCGTGAAACACCTACTCCTTTGAGAAGGCTTCCATAGAGTTATACCGAGAACCCTGGTCTTACATGAACATTTCAGTTAGTAAACGGATACCCGAGTATCATATCAGCCCCTAGATTTTGCTGATGAGTTGTCTTGACGTTTCTAACCGAATCTCTTTTAAGGCCCTTTCCCAGTTGACGTTCGGAAAAAAATCAGAGGAAACTCGGAGTGGGAACGGATCTTTAGGAAATCAAAACATCCTCATCCACCATGTTGATCGCAAAGAGACACTTCTGAGACACCCTGTATATGAACAGGTTAGTTTGCTGTGGAGATTTCTTTATCAAGGTGAACGCCAGAATCTCCAAACCTCC
>NW_007454883.1:0-364 GCF_000475195.1 Diaphorina citri | reverse complement strand
TTTGGGGGACTAAACCGTGGAAAAAGCTCAAAAGAAGTTGGCCGTTCTCACGACTTTTTCTTTAGTTCCAGGTGGCTCCATCTTGACAGAGAGATGCGATAATTTATATTGATGAAAATTGGCCCTGCATTGGTTTACCAAAAGGTTCGGTTCAACCGTTATTCAGGATCGAAGTTCATCAGAATCAAAATCGGGCAAACCAAAATCTCGATGATTTTCGTTTCTTATAGAACTCGAGTATTTTCAGCATTAGGTTCTGATAAATATGTCCCGGTTTCTCGTTAAGGAGCTTATCAAGTTTCACCCCGATCACCCTGTACTTATAAAGTTATTCAAAGTCCAGACTCCTTCATACGGACCTTGA
>NW_007454882.1:0-364 GCF_000475195.1 Diaphorina citri | reverse complement strand
CGCTTTGTAAATTCTCTAACTATGTATTAAGTAAAGAAGAACCGAACATTAAAATCCAGCCAGAGTCAGCACAAACTATAAATCACATTCAGCAATGGCATCGTTGTGCTTCCTACAAAATTTCTTCCAACATAAACATTAAAACGGTAAACGAAACTTTCCAGCTAGGGCGTAAGTTTATGTGTTGGGGCTATTAGAAAGTTTATGTACAAGAAAACCCTCCATTACAAGATACAAAAGTAGGTGGTAACTCACTTTTATGAGGATTGTAATTTAACAGTGGAAGCTTTATTGGGACGCTGTAGTTTATACGAGAAATAATACTGCCCTTGGCATATCCTCTTATTGAAATAATTTCCTTTTT